>NC_057814.1:145982901-145997117 GCF_018294505.1 Triticum aestivum
CGTCAAGCGCCGCCATGCCACTGTTGAGCGACAGCACGCAGCGGCCGAAGGCAGGACGGACCTCAGGATCTCCAGCTCGGAGATCCGCGTTGACCGGCGACATGATAGTGCGCTTGAGTACAGGGAGTACAGGAGGGGGATTTGGGGGAACTGGAGTAGGAATCAAGATTCCAGAGGTGGGGGAGGGGTGGGAGACTGGGGATGAAAAGGTAGCATGAATTTCGAGCACACGCCAATATGCTCTCGGCGTGCAAGCGCACGAAAACACCGGTGGCGCCCACATGTTGGCCTAAGAGTCCTTATTCTTTCTTTTTTGGAGAGCCCGGCCTTTTTTTCAGGATCTTTTGAGAGCCCGGCCTGAGAGTCATAATTGACCTGTTTGGCATTGCGTTACTACTCGGCCCATATTCAACGACACATCAGTGGCCCAAACAAGTGTACATCATCGAAAAGACACTGAGCTCAAATTATATAACTTGAAAAAAGGAGATATACTCTGAACACTGGAGAATGGTGATGCCCTCATTTAGCCCACCAGTAGTTCGAGACAATAAATAGTTCGAAACAACGATATATACAACATTCAAACACTGACTAGTGACTACTATTGACATAAACAGCAAGACATGATAGTTCATAAGAAGTCTTGCTACACCACCAAAACACACCCATCTGCAGCGCTCAGACTCTCGTGATCCAGACGAGAATGACATTCTAAACAGAAGCAACTATTACATAGTAAGAGTGACATAGACGAGGATGACCAAATGACAAGGAATATGCATAACAAAAGAAAGAACTACCCATCCAGAACCAGCAGCAAAGACAGCAAAGTCATTTGAAGAGATGATCCAACACCATCATAATTTGCAGCCCCGCTTCAGCGACCAGTGATCCGGAGACACCAGTACTCCACCCTTTCGATGCAACAGCCCAATTACCTATCAACCTGAAGGCTTGAACCACATCACTGCCTGTCGTAATTGAGATATCCAAGGATCAAAGTTAATCCGGATGCCTTTGTCATTTGCTCCCGAACTCCTAGGGCTCGCCGTGTAGACACAGTTTTCCATAGCAAACAGAGCCTCTCTGCCATCAAGGTCCTTGCCAACGGTGATCTCCTGGTTAATCGGATAATTGAGTCCGAGAAACAGAGAGTGTGAACCAAGGCTGTTTACCCGCCTCCAACTAAAAAATCCTAAAGGCCCCAACAAGATGGTATCCTGCTCATAGACGTAACAGCCACTGTCCGGATACTCACGTATTACACGGTGCTTGTATACAGTGGGGTTTTGCAATATAACTTTTCCGGCTCATGTGTCCGAATGATCATCAGTCTTTTGCCGTCGTCTGATCGAGCGAGGAACCAGTTGTGCTTCCCTGTTTTTGGCAAAGGTGGTGTGATTACAAAGGGCAGTAACTGTAGGGACACTGCATCATATCAAAAAGGACAGGCATTGTTAATGTAAGATCAGCATTGTTCAGAGTATGAGTAGGATAATGCAAGAAACAACATTGATATGTCCCTGTTGGAACTGGGAGGAAAATACAGGGAAATGTATACTGGGTTCGAAAATATAGAAGTGTCATGCATGGTTATACTCATGTTATCTCGCAATCGATTCTTCACAGGAAACTACCATGTCATGCATGTTATGTACTCCCTCCGTTCCCAAATATTTGTCTTTCTAGGCATTTCAAATAGACACAACATACGGATGTATGTAGACATATTTTAGAGTGTAGATTCACTCATTTTGCTCCGTATGTAGTCACTTGTTAAAATCTCTAGAAAGACAAATATTTGGGAACAGAGGGAGTAATCATGTTCTGTCCTCACAAACAAATTCTTCAAGGTAACTAACAGACCATGCATTGTTATATACTCGTGTTCTGTGGGCAAAATTTTTGTGAGGATATTATTCTAGCCATTGATTGCTGAAGGGCGAATATAGGTATGTACACATGGTAAGCATTGCAGGATTTCACTACTTCCAAATATAGAGTTCTCCATATGCACATTAACTTCCCTAATGTATGGTTAGATGAAACCAACAGTGTGGTGCATGTTTCTACATCATGAAAATGAGGAAACTAACATGGCCATTGATACACACTCATATTTAGTAGTAGTATATAGATTACTGTAAAATAAGGATAATATCCATATATTCCTAACCGTTTGATTATTCAGGGTACAAATTGGCTGTAATGACATGGTCACAATCGCATGAATTAACTCATTCCAAATATAGCTGATTTACGGCGTCTCTAATACATTGCCATAGTTCTACTCAAATTCTGCTCAAACAGGGATATGCCAATCATCACAAAAAGTTCAAACAGTGTTGGCGTCATCATTAACATGAGACGGAAACAACTTACATGCGCCGTCCCAGCAATACGTGGTGCCATCTGCTTTGTCGATCGCGTAGATGATGCCATTGTGTTCAATAGCATCACAGAAGTGTGTATCAGCTTTGACGATGATCCACTGCGAGCCGAGTTGTCTCCAGCTAAAGAAGGCATCGGCGTAAAGATAGGCGAGTCCGTGGTCGAACAAGGCAATTAGCTTGAAGTCTGCGTAATTCGCATGTCGTGTGGGCACTTGGCAGATTACAATCTTCTGCAAAACAAGGCCCGTCCAACTGACGTAGTAATCTAGATGACTTGAACCTTGATCGTAATACTCTATATAATCCAACGGAGGAAGGATAATCTCATGGGAGGTCTGGAAGTTCACGAGCACCAACTTTTTACCGTCTTCTCTGAAGGCAGCCATCCAGTGGGAGTTCATACCGACCCAGTACATACCTGCCAAGAAGTTTCGGGCGATGGTGATCGGATCGATGTCGAGGGAAATGATGTACGGCGACCCACTACATACCTGCAAAGAAGTTTCGGCTAATGGAGATCGGATTGAAGTCGAGGGGCATCATGCATGCCTCCGTATCATGGTGAGCCAATCTCGCAAGACCAGATAGCAGCAAGCAGGGTGTCTTGAAAAGCTTAGGCCTCGCTTCGACGATGGCCGTGTGCATGTCCCTCGAGCATGCAGCCAGCCGCAGGGCGCTCAACATATCCATACACGAACAACAGAGGTCGAGGATGTCACTGGGGAGATTGCTCCAATCGCGGCTCATATGGATGTTGCGCGGTTCGCGTTCGGCCATGGTGGAGTTTGGAAGGGGGCTTGATTTGCGGGGGAGAAGGATGTCGGTGCTAGAGCGGCTAGTGAGGGAATAGTGGTACTGGGGGAGGCGAGTGAGGCGACGGTACACGGGGGCACAGCGAGATGGAGACGGAGACGAAGACGGTGAAGGAGATGGAGATGGAGTGGTGCTATGGGAGCGGAGAGGGAGACGAGGTGAGGCGCCAATGTGCTGTACAGCAGCGGTGACAGACTGCACAGTGCACAGGGTGAGGCTGACTTTGGTAACCCGAACACGCCGCCTGGACTAGTGTCAGGCGCAGGGTGTTGTCACTTCACTGTGAGGACCGGACGAATAGTATTTTGATCATCAAGTGTACCACAGTTGTACTACTACTACTACTACTAGTAGTAGTAGGAACATGAGTACTCCAGTATTGTATAGCGGAAATAGGTCTCCCGTGCTAGCATGCCTGTTCACTTCATCGTTCAGGTATCATCCATATTGCGAGCAGAACCAAATTCTCGTGCATGCCCAATCAACACCCTGCCGCGATGCATGCAGTGGTCGTTCTGGTGCATCAAGGACGGCATGCAGATTGTTCCACACTTGAGAAGAGGAAAAATGGAAAGGTAGAACGCGGCAGCAGAGGAAGAGAACACTGGCTAACGAGGCTGGGAGGGGATCGAGCAGGAAGTTAATGCTCCACGCCTAAAGGTTTTGGGAAAACCTGATTTTCATAAGGTGACTTATACTCACCTAAACGGAGGGAGTATTCCTTAACCAGAGAATGTTGTGTCTCCCACTCACGCGCTCAAAAAAATTACGACACATTTTTTTATCTGTTTGCATAGGTCCCACCTATCAGGAAGGATGGGCACGTACACGAACAGGTACGACTCATCAGTCTACCCGCATAGCCTTTTCGTTTAGTCTACCTAGCCGTCTAATCAACTGCCTGCACGCCACTTCTCCCATTTACTTCTCCATCGGGAACCGATTCTCCTCGGCTTCTTCACCTCCCCTTCGTCTTCATTTGCATCCAAACCCCACTGCGTTCACATTGTTTTAACCTCTTTAAATAATCATCTACTACTTTAGTTAGACTAGCCATCTAATCCTAATTCTCCAAACCATAGCCCTCCGTTCCAGCGGTTCCAAATGGCGAAAGAGATCGAGATGCAGATTTTTAGCGTCCAACATGTCCTCGTCGAAGGCTCGATGCGCATAGTTGCCACCGTCAATGTCCACCCAAGGGTTGTTCGGCAGTGGATCAACAATGTATCCAACTCCCTCGAAAAGGTAGAGACGAGGGTCATCGGTCTCGACGCAGAGTACACGGAGCGTGCCCCTGGGAAGATCCAGCGCGCCGCCGTCCTTCAGCTGTGCCTCGAAGATGATGTTTTGGTGTACCACATCATACACTCGCCCTCCATACCAGGTGAGCTTCATGATTTCTTTTCTCGGGAGGATGTATACTTCTGTGGGGCAGCCATCGAAGGTGACAAACAGAAGCTGGAGCAGTACAACCTTGATTTGAAAAGCATCGCTGACCTACAAACCAGAATCAAAATTCCTGTAGAAGATTGTGATAAACAGACACCATCCCATTCGACGTAGCAAATTTTGTGCTCGGTACAAATCTTCAGAAGGGTGACGAGACGGTGGCATTAAGGTCGTCTGGATGGGAGAATTATTCCTTGATGTACGAGCGGATAGAATATGCTGCCCTCGATGCCCGTGTGAGTTCCGAGATAGCTGCAAGGTCCAAAGAGCTTGTTGCGAAGCCATCTCCCACAGAGAATGAGAAGAAGAAGAAGAAGAAGAAGAAGAAGAAGAAGAAGAAGAAGAAGAAGAAGAAGAAGAAGAAGAAGAAGAAGAAGAAGAAGAAGAAGAAGAAGAAGAAGAAGAAGAAGAAGAAGAAGAAGAAGAAGAAGAAGAAGAAAAGGCTGCACCAGCAGGAGGGCATTATGGATGGATGAACTATTTCCTCTCTTGTAAAAAAAATTATTCCCTCTCGGTGTATATTGATATAGATGGACTATTTCGATGGTGTGCATGTCTTTGGAACAGAGTAGTAGCGTGGGTCCGCTTGACTATAAGGAACTATTTATCCGCATATATAGCTTTCTCTGCTACTCCTTCCAGTGATCGGTATGCAGTGCATGTGTCCGTAGACATGACAGCTTGTCCATGGAAGTTCAACTACGGAGACCATCATGTTTCATCTCGCGATTCCCACGACGCCTCTCCAACCCACGGCACCACGCCCCCCGACGTGCGCCTCACCCCTCTCGGCCGCACCGCCCCTCTGCCTTTGTGTGCATGACATGTGGGCCACCTAAAATGCGGCGAGCATCAAGTTTCTACCACAGCCACCCGCGATTCCCACGACGC
The DNA here is from genome assembly GCF_018294505.1 of Triticum aestivum. NCBI lineage: Eukaryota > Viridiplantae > Streptophyta > Magnoliopsida > Poales > Poaceae > Triticum > Triticum aestivum. The sequence goes on from NC_057814.1 coordinate 145,988,451, forward strand.
CGCTCGAACCCATGAAACCACACGTCCCCCGACCTGCGGCTCACCCCTCTTGGCCCCACTACCCCTCTGCCTACGGGAGCATTACATGTGGACCAGTCACCTATCGGGTCCACATGTTATTGACTCAAAGGTAGGTGTAGTAAGGCGCTGAAGCTCAGTCCCGACGGCCCTGAGAGGGAAATGTAACTCCTGCGCCAGGGCTTGTGGTGCTCCCGCAGCACGAACTCGTGCCAAACTCGAGATTTGTTTCTTTACTATACATGCACGCAACAATTGAATGGACATTGTAATCTCAACATGTGATGGGGAGCTCTAAATTTGAATTTGAAACTTATAAAACGAAAAGATTCAAAACAAATAAACTGGGAGAGAGCGAGTATATCGTAGGATGTGTCCCATACAAAATAAGTCCCCTGGTTTGTCACCGCCAAGATGCGGTTAGAAAGGAGCACAACGTCTTCCTACTCATACGGCAACAAATCGGCCGCAGACAGCATGGTCCGCCTTTGACCGCCATGTGCAAGGTTCGTGCTATCTTATTCAATCTCACCGTGGTTCCATCGTACCAATTCATGCGGTGGCCCGTTGCATGGCTGATCCCAATGTTGGACAAAGGTTCTACGGGAACGGTGTCACCGTTGTAAATGTTGTGCAAATTTATGTTGGTACCCTCCCGTACATATGCAAGCCAATCTCCACTCGCACCCAGCCTAACCTGTGAAACAGTGGGCAGGGGGAGAATTAGGAAATGGACATGGAAGTAGTCTTTAGAATGCATTTACTACGTGATCAAACTCGTCTTATCTGCTCATCGGAGGAAATCCGAGTGCCCCTCAACGTCAGCATCTCAAGGGGCGTCAACTTGCAACTACGGCCACGCCGCGCTGGAGAGACCCCCAAGGAAACATCGTCGTGCGTTCCACGGAACATCAAGATGCATTTGTATGAGTAGTTTATCTTGTGAAAGAAAAGGATGAACGAGGGAAGGCCTCTAGAGATAGAGACGGACACTACTACTACCAATGTGTTGGCCCGTGCGTTGCAATGGATCCAAAGTAGTAGAATAATACTTGTTCACGTGCTTGAAATATAAACACTCTAGTTTTGATATACATGTGTCAGCAGACATGACAGCTTGTCCATGGAAGTTGAACCACGGCGACCATCACGTTTCTTGTTTCTACCACTGCCACACCCACACACGATTCCCACGACGCCGCTCCAACCCACGGCACGACGTCCCCCGACGTGGACATGGATCCTCTGAAGTGGCTATCACTGCCTTGCCCTGCCTTTCCTTCGCCGACAGGTGGGACCCACGCTTATGGGTCCCACATGTCAGTGACAGAATGGTAGGATTGTTCGCGTCAGGGGATCCTCATCCCCCCGACGTGCCCCTCATCCCTCTCGGCCCCACCGCTCCTCTGCCTTTGTGTGCATGACATGCGGGCCAGCTGAACTATGGCGACCATCAACTTTCTACCACAGACACACCCGATTGGACGCGGTTTGCCTGCTCCGCTGCTGTGCACCGATCCGTACTCCCGCACCATCGAATTTTCATCCAGTGGCTATGACAAATTTTGTCCCGGTCATCAATCCTCAGCTGGAGTACTTATGTACTACAGGTAGTACCCGCCGGTGTGGCCATCTACGCCTCGTAACGCCCCGACGCCCAGCTGTGGCACCCTCGCCACGGCCACGCCACCATCGGCCGGTTCATCTCGAACGAGTGAGTCGCGAACCACGCCACCACCATGAGAATGACATGTGGACCAGCCGCATTTAAGGTCCGCATGTCATTGATTCATAGGCCAGGCACTAAGCCACTGAAGTTCGGTCCCGTGGGCCCCGAGAGGGAAATGTAACTCCTGCGGCAGGCCTTGTGGTGCTCCCGCAGTACGAGCTCGTGCCAAAACTGGAATTTGTTTCTTACTACTACCAACTAGTACTAGTAAGGTACACGTGCATTGCACGCATGAGATTCTGGTGGTTTGTGCATTATGCTTCTACATGTGGAGCTTTCTGGATTCTAACATGTGGCAAAATCTGGTGGAATGTAAGGTTAGGCAAGTTTGATTAACTTAGATGAGTGTTTGGTTCAAGCCACACTAAGGCCCCACATGACATACACACACAAAATGTGGCAAGATTCCCTTAGGCTTGCCAACTTGTGGCTCTCATTTTGAAGAACTAATAACTTTGCCTAAGCTTAGTTGTGGCAAAGTTAGTCATGAATTAAGTTCAACCATGGAGTCTTCTAGATTATACATGTGGCAGAATCTGGTGGATGATATCCAATGGCCAGTAGTGCTCGGATTTGCCATCTTTGTACCGTCGGATTGGCTTCATCCAACGACCAACTTTCAAAGTTTTTCACACACTATATAGGGGGTATAGATATAGATGTGCCGGTCCGTTGCAATGGATCCAAAGTATATCTATTTAGTGGAGTGCACTCTAAACACATTATCTATTTATTTTTCTCTAACCTTCCATAGCCATGCAACCAAGCCACATAAGCTTCATGGGTGCCCCCCACATCATATTATTCATACTACGTTGATTGAAAAAAAGATAAATCACCCAAAACAAGATCTTCCCGTTTTTTGTTCCTACGATGTTGTGCCGTGCACGTACCTACTAGTTGTATAGTGGTAGTACTAGTAATATAGTATTAGGAGTACAAACTTGGTACTAGTAGGAGTAGTGCTAGTACGGAATGCTCCTACTCTATCAACGAGCCCCGTCTGACACCAAATTTCTTGGCTTCCGTGCTACAGCTAGATCTTCCCCTTGTTTCTGTTTTCCAACCCGGCGGCGGGCGGGGTGTCGGTTTGCTCAACGGCGGTCCCACATGAAAGTGAAAATGCTAGGCAACACGCCTTCCCTAAGCTATGTGTCGTGCCAGACGGGCCGTGTTGTACTCCCGATTCCCGAGCGTGTGGGGGTGCAACGCGAACGCGGCAGGCCTTTTCCTTTTACCAGCAATGTGCCTGTGCGTTGCGACGGATCCAGAATAGTAGTATTTGTTCACAAACTTGAAAGAAATCACTATTTTTTTGATATACTCCTAATATATTACTCCCTCTGTACCTAAATATTTGTCTTTTTTGAGATCTCAAATGGACTATCACATACGGATTATATAGATATATTCTAGTGTTTCTAGCAAGATGCCCGCGCGGTGCACGAAGTTGATGGAAAAGGTAAGCACAACTTATAAATTGACGGATGGAGTACTAGTTACAGTATGCATATAATTAAGCAAAGGGATCGCACATGTCGGTATTGACTGGAACGAGAATGCAACAGCACAATAAGAATTAAGGCCACGATGATGCGATCGCGGTGGTGGTTACAGAAGGCAAGAAAAAAAGATGGATCCACGAACGTATGACCTCCTCCTCCTCAACTTAGTGTGCCGGGCCACCGACCGGCGGCTAAGGAGCGGCGGCTTTTGTGGCGAGGTCGAGGTGCTTCTCAGCAAAGGCATCCAAGGCTTCCAGCCGGTTGAGGAAGGCCAACGTCGTAGCGTCCTCACTGGCCTTGTAGATACCTATGTACACGATTTGCTCGTACACGTGGATGTGTAGGTCGATGAATTCTTGCAGGGCGAGGCGCCTCGCAGCGAGCGCGACCTCCAGGTGGACATTCTTCGTGGCGTCGGCGGGCAGTCGCAGGGCCACCAGTGCTTGAAAGAGGTTCCGGCCATGGAGGCCGATTAGGGTGGCAGGCAATGAGGAGCCCGGGCGCGCGGGCTGGAGGAGTACGGCGTGTCGTCCGCGAGCTTCTTGAGGACGGTGAACTTGTTGCTGGTGGCAACGATCATCTGGTCCAACTGAGAGTCGTAGTTGGCATCGACGGCGGCCATCCACCAGCCGGTCTCCAACACCGTCTGGAGACGATCCTCGGCGCCATGCCGCAGGCCGGCGTCGTGGACCATCTGGCGCAGCCGCTGGCCGCTCACGCGCATCCCATGGGTCTGGAGTGAGCTCTTTTGCGCTTAGTGTAGGTGCTTAGGCAAATGCTTAGGTGCGTACGATGTGGTAGATGCATTGGAATGGAGGGGCGCCTTTATATGAGGGCAATGAGGGAAAACTGCGTTGCATTCACATCGTGCAGCCTCTTTTCCCGGACCTCCTCCCATTACTTCGCTCATGCATTAATTGAAGGAGGATGCATTGGCCGTTAAACATATCGGGAACCGCTACTCCCTCCCTCATCTGCATTAAAGCCGTATCGGGAACTGTGCCGCCCGCTGTCAAATCGAATACTCCCTCCGTCTAGGTGAGTATTAAGTCATCTTACGAAAACCAAATAGTAAACACATAGGCGTGGTGCATTAACTCTCATGTTGTTTCTTATTTTTTGACATAAATAGAGGAATCAACCAAGAAGAGATGTGGGGCTTGTATGCTTTTAATGACTTGAGACTATCAAACATGACATGCAGTGGTCAGTTCGTTGCACAAGAACAAATACAACCCATGTCAGCACACACGCATCTTATATAGCATCACATCCAATGGCTATAAAAGATGAATGAGACCAAATTATATCTCATCTAGATGAGTTCTAGCAAAACTGTATTAATAATACTTAGTACTCCTGCGCCATGTATCATATATTAGTATCATGTAGTACTTTATTTATTGCCATGTATGACACATAGTACTCAACTCTCTCTTTCTTCATTTAATTCTATGACACCTCATCAAAATTGCTAAGGCTAGTACCATTACAACCAGCCTTAGCAAATACTAAACATTAAGTTCTCTCGTTTTCCTCTCCACCTTGGTCACCTAGACGGAGGGAGTATACTGCGCGGGCTTTTCCTGCGCGGTAGGCGGGGCAGTTCCGCCTAGTCGGTTTGACAGAGACGCGAGAAGACGAGGGAGTAGGCTGCTGCAAACGTAGGGCTATGTGATTCGACAGCGAGTTACTGTTGGACAGGTGGGGCCCCGTGATTTGACTTGCCATTATCATTTTAACTGCGGCGCTACGACCGGCGTGAGTCTCCCGATTCCTGACCACCTCCATACAGGTGCCTCTCCCAATGCTCCACCATGTAGTAGAGGCTGGCTCTTGCATGAGAGCCCACTTCTCCACTTTTTCCTTGCCTCTCTTTCCTCCACATATGCAAAAATGCCATGTAAAGCGCACTATTGTACTTACTTGCTCCTGCAGGTGCTTAAGCTTGCCACATAGGCATAAAGTCTGATGTGGCAAGTTAATCAAGAAGAGAGAGACTAGTTTGGTGACCCAAGGAAGAAACGGTGCTAAGCGCCTGTACCTAGGTGAAAAGACAATTTTGAGTCTATAGCTAATTAAATGAAGCAAACTTAGCAACACCATTTCATTGGAAGAGGTCACTCCTTGGCAATGCAATAAATACTAGTACTCCCTGTGTCCCATAATATAAGAACGTTTTTGGCACTACACTAGTGTCAAAAACGTTCTTATATTATGGGACGGAGGGAGTACGAAGAAAGAGATAGAGAGAAGTAAAAAAATACACTTATAGCCAACCTTATAGCCAAAACCTTGTTGTAGTATGAGTGACTAAGTGATGACTATGTATGACATGCCAACATCAGATAGCCTAACGCACCGTGTTAAATCTCCAAGGGCGCGACCGCACAAGCAACGCGATGGTCGTGGTAGGCGTGACCACGATACGGGCTGCTGGCAGCCCTTGGATCTGAGATCAAACGGTCTCATGCTAAGTTGCTGAAAATTTGCAGAATAACCCTCCAGGATAGGATATTCACCCATAGGTCTAGAATCACGCCATGCAACCGTTCGATCTCAGATCCAAGGGCTCTCCGAAGCTCGTATCATGGGAGAATGGAAAGTCACTACCCTGCCGTTCACACGCTGGCAGTTCGCTCCTACTCGTCCCCGCACGTCCTTCAATACTACGGCGGTTCGCTCCTAGTCGTCCCGTCCATTCGCATTACGGTAGTTCCACTAATCCTAACCCTCCTCCCAAATCCATGGCGTCCCAAATCTCCCCGATCGGCGGTGAGTACAAGGTTAGAACCATCACCGGCGATGAGTTCGACGTCATCTACACCCATTCTTCCGCGGCGGTGAAAGGATGCTTTTCTCGCTTCAGACGCATGTTCGAAGACTCAGATGATGAGTGGGTCGCTGGGCTAGATGTTGAGTACACCACAGTCCTGGGACGAGAGAAGGATCTAAAGGACGAAGAGAGGAAGAAGCCCGCCGTGATCCAGGTTTGCGTGCATGACTTATGCTTGGTCTACCACATATGCCATGCCGACGTTGAGTGCCAGGATTTTAAGGACATCCTCGAGAGCAACCTAGTCAAATTCGTTACTGTAGACTTTGGTAATGACAAAGAAGTCCTGCGTCGGATAGGCCTCGTTGTAGGCAACACCTTTGACCTCCAGAAGAATCGGCTGGTGTCCTCTCGTCAGCCTTCAATGCTGACCCTGGCAGGAACCATGGTTCATCCTTCGTACGGTAAGTTGGAGAAACCTCCATACATGTTTCATCGTCATGCATGCCAGCGGAATGTACTAGATATAGACCACATCCACTATGCTGCAATGGATGGCTACCTTTGCTTCAATATCTACAAGGGTTGGATGAAGAGCAACAGCCAAGTGTGCGGTTCAAGCAAAGAAGTATCGGCCAAGAGGAAGAGGGACAAGGACGAAGTCGAGGACGTGGACGAGGACTCCGAGTAAGGTGGCAGTGTCGTTGCTCATGGTGGTTCTAATGCAGTGTCTACTGGAATTGTTGCATAGTTTAATTTCAGGTGTGCTTAATTTAATTTGAGGGGTGTGTTGTGTTGAGCCCCCAGCAGAACTATGTTATGTTTCTTCTTGTTACTTTAACTCTTCAGTACGTACATACTAGTATTTCTTACATTTCATCTTTTAGTTGGTATAGTACTACCACTCGTTTCTTCACATTATATACGTACAATATATATGGCCAACATCATATAGCCAGTAGTTTAGTTGTCAAAGAATTTCAGGGTGCTTAGTTTTGTCAAAGAATTCCAGGGTGCTTAGTTTTATTTGAGGGGTGGGTTGTGCACTTGTGCTGGACACCATTATTGTGACAAGCCTTTTTAATAGTACTATATGCATAATTTGGCGACGAGCGCTCTCTATATGTACCACCTTTTTTTAAAATTTCAAGTTTTGCTCCATGGCGCAATCCATCGATACTACTACTGTACAAAAGTGGAGTATATACATTTTTTAAAAGGCTAGAGGGCGGGGCAGTCTAGCTCGGTCGGTTTCACGAGAGGCAGGGGCCTTTGTGATTTGACGGCTCATTACTGTTGTCAAATCGAATAGTACTGCGCCACCCGCTGCACGCCCGGCGCCTCCATTAAGCCCCTCCGTTAAACCCGCATGCAAACCGAGAATCCTACTCCTGCCACACGTCCGTTCATGAGCGGGCCGGAATTAAACGCAACACCAGCCGAACTCATACATGATACTACCTCGTACCTCCATTCCTAAATATAAGTCTTTCTAGAGATTCCACTATAGGCTACATACGGAGCAAAATGAGTGAATCTACACTCGAAAATGCATCTATATACATCTGTATGTGGTCCATACTGGAATCTCTACAAAGACATATATTTAGGAATAGGGGCAGTACATTACACAAAATCATAGGTGGCATGTAGGAATTCCAGTGCACTACATTAGGCTCCCTTAGAGTGCCTGCTAGTCCAGCATACAGAGTCATGGCTAGTTTATGGTACGCACACAATCGTTAATTGGTGGTTTAAATATGCGCAAGGGATATGCGATGTAGTATCATGTAGAGATGTCTGAAACTAGCCGTGTCAACTTGCAGATAGGGTTACACAATGAAAAAGTACAAGATGTATGTGGCAATTTCATGGAACATCGCAAAAAAAGGAGAGGCAGCGGTAAGCCTATACAGTGTGCTATGGTACGTCACTCCTCCATTGTAATCATCATGACATGTTATTTGTATGCCAGTTCTATTAGCCAAGTTTCTTAGGGACAGTTATTACGAGTTATCCTAAGAAAATAAGCACCTGTGAATATAAGCTCCATGTAATAAGCCAACCAGTTCTTTTCATTGCGTTTTCAGCTTATCTTTGGTATGATCAGTGGAAAGTCTAGATTGCATTATATTTTTTTCATTTTGCTGCCCATATGGAAATTAATTTGACTTGCAAACATCACAAATTGAACCCAGTGCAGTAATTAATATGATAGAAAACAGACCATCACTATTTGCTCAAAATGCAAATACAAAGATACCATCTACTTGGCACAATCTACTTTGGTCAATGTTTTCCATAGAGATCCCATTTCCTAATTGAAACGAAGAACGCATGACCCACATTTAAATGAAGAACAATTATTTATTGAAATTCGATGGTCCAAGTGGCTGGTTATTATCGTATAGCAGCACCACCTGAAAGCATCATATAGCAGCAGCAGCTCATAGCAACTCATCATACAGCAGCAGCAATCTGCAATTCATCATATACCAGCAGCAGCTCATAGCAATTCATCATATAGCAGTAGCAGGAGCAGCTCATAGCAATTCATCATATAGCAGCAGTAGGAGCAGCTCATAGCAATTCATCATATAGCAGCAGCAGGAGCAACTTGTAGAAACTCATCATATAGC
>NC_057814.1:145997292-146004293 GCF_018294505.1 Triticum aestivum
ATATAGCAGCAGCAGCAGCTCATAGCAATTCATCATATAGCAGCAGCAGCAGCAGCAGCTCATAGCAACTCATCATACAGCAGCAGCAGCTCATAGCAATTCATCATATAGCAGCAGCAGGAGCAGCTCATAGCAATGCATCATATAGCAGCAGCAGAAGCAGCTCATAGCAATTCATCGTATAGTGGATCAGAATGAAAATTTGGCAAAAAATCAGAGGAGATCCTCACCTTGTTGGATGAGCTCATCCTTTAACAGCACCTCAAGGCCATGGACTGGGAGGAGGGGAGGGGGAATAAGGTGCCTTCTGCCACAGTGTGGCATCAGCCGTAGTTGTGCAGCGCCCGCTGGAGTAGTGCGTTGGACGAACCACAGTGGAGCAGCTGCTGGAGACCATGAGAATGAGGGGCGGCGCCAGAGGGAGGAGCAGCCAGGGAGATTTGCCCCTACCCGCCGGCCATGTAGCCTAGCTGGACATAGCATCGTCGAGGACCGGGCCAGATGGGACCAGTGGCGACGGCTCGCTGGAGGAACCCTAGTGCTGTAGGCAGGGGATCGAGGTAGAGGGAAAGGGGAGAGGAGATGCAAGCGGGCAGGGCAATGAATGCTTGCGTGTTTGTTTTTACTTGAGGGTCGGGTGTGACACGGGCGTCAGCAGTTGCATTTTGAGTGTAATATAGGCAGACAACAGAGTCATTTCACTATTCCCCTTCCCTTCAATTTTTTGTGAGGTTCTACCCGAAACACCCCCCTCCAAAGCGAAATTAGTTAAGCCCAAACCCATAACTCAAAAATGACTTCTTTACATCTTTTATGGCTTATTTTGACAATATGCCCTGAAAAGGCGGAATCGAACTGGCCCTTAACCTGCAATTCAATTGTGCGTGCAATGATGAATCACTCCTGCCTGCTATCTGTACATTTAGGCATCATCATACATGGCATAACCTAATGCATGTGCATTCCATTGTAGAATCTGGAATATGCAATGTTTATGTTATTTCATACGTTGCACATGATGTTTAAATGCCCCTTAAATCTGGTCAGTCAAGTGATGTCCTTTAAGCCTCCTTCTTTGCTTCTTTTCTTGATATGTAAGATTTGCTCTCACATATGTTCAATTGCTTGTTTGCATCAGCCAGCCATACTAGGACTGTTTGCTTTGATTACTTGCTGTTCTTGACCTAACACTCTAACAGAGCTTGTCAACGATTTAAACACTAAGGGCTGCTGTAGTGGGGCCTTGTCTAACTCATAGGTGACATAAAGGTTTGGCTGTACACTACAGTAGGCTCTCCAAGAGTACCTGGAGATCCAGTTCGAAGGTATGCCTAGTTTTTACATAGTGCAGACATAGTAAATGCTCATTTCATTGTGTGCAAGTGCAAGAGATGCGGCATGTTTCATTATGTGGTGTTGTTTTGTTATAATCTCATCCTTTTGTGTTCACAGACTGGAAAGTATGCATATTTATCTTCCAAGGAGACGAGTAACTAGTTTGTGTCACCTTGCAGAGGGGGTGCAATGAAGATAAGATTGAGGATTTCCAAGTACAAGATGTTAGGAAGGAGCCTTGCAAGAGAAGTAGGAGCTGCGCTGAGCCTCTTCAACCTGCTAAGGTAAGTCACTGTATGCAACTCAACAGTTCAATTCCTTGTTTGTTTCAGGCATAGTTAATTTTCTCTTTTCAATTGCTTTATTTGTCCTAAGTTAATGAGATGCCCAAATAATCATGCCTAATGTTCGGTACTTGTATCACTATTAGTTGACATAATTAAAGGCCTTACCATTTAATTACTCTGCCGAAGTGTGCCTGAAGCTTTGAAGTCTATTAACCAACTATTATTGCATGAGGCTCACAATCTAGTTTATACTACGCTAATGATTGCATAGTTTTGCCTGCTGTAGTATGTTTGTGTGAAACCCTCTGCTGTTCATTATGCTCCCTAAGACTTTAATTGAGGCATAGAATGGCCAACTGCTTGCTTACTTATATGCAACGTGCTGTCTAAATTTTGTAACTTGTCTGTGTTTTCGATTGGGCCCCAACATCATGCTCCTCTGGTGAGCTAAGAGGGATTTCTGTATGCAGGCTGCACAGCCTATCTTTTTTATAATTTTTAAAATATCACCTGCTTATGCTTCATGACGTGTAACATTTTTTTTAAAGTGACGTGTAACATTATTGTTAGTCCTGTTTTGCCATGTAGTACAAAATAGTGTCTTGTTCGCTTCACTGTTGTAACTATATTTTTGCCCTAGTCATGTGTACTTACAGAAACATTTCAGGATGAAGTGACATCAACACAAAGATCTGCGAGCAGTGCGGCTTGGCCGTTACCGAATGATTATGGATTGGAATTGGAATGTGCTGATGTTCTCGAGCATCAACTAGAGGTGGCAAGACAACGTGTACATGATTGCCAACGTATAATCAATAAGTTGAGACTGGACATGCAGGTATTAGATGCAGGAGTCAAAAAATGAAACAAGACACTGAGGTAACCATGAAGGAATTGGAGATTTTGCAGACTGAAATTTGTGCTATCTGAATCCGGCCAATCCTATTTTCTGAAGAGATTATAGTTCAAATGGAGTTAAGTTGATGCGCGTCCATGATGTAGGAGCTGTATTTGCCCAGTGTATGTAATTTGCTGTTTGTGTATGCTTTATTATCACCTGTGCTGAACCATAATGCCTAGTGGGTATAATCGGCTGTAATTTCTTTATTGTATACTGTAGGATTATTCTACCTTTCTATGCCTTGATCTCTTTGTTGTATAGTATTGAGTAGGATAATTCTTTGAATATGCTATATCGTTCAAACGGGGGCCAACTCGCCCGACCATGGCCCTTCACGGGCCGTCGGATCCATGGGCCTTCTACGTCTCGTAGGATCCATGGGCCTTCTACGTCTCGTAGGATCCATGGGCCTTGTACGTCTCGTAGGATCCATGGGCCTTCTACGTCTCGTAGGATCCATGGGTGGCCGACTCATTTATGGGTCTTGTACGGGCCTTTAATGGGCCGTAGACGGGCCTTTAATGGAAATCGTACATTTTATGGGCTAACCATAACGGGCCGTTAATAGGCCGTATTTGGTGATGCTATGAAAATGGCCCAATAGACTAACGGTCCACAAACGGGCCGACTGTAACGACGGGCTGAATTTGGCCCACAAGCAGAAAATGACAGTAACGGGCCGTAAGTAACCGAATGCTGCACATGAGCCCAATAATAAATGGGCCCTCAGAAGGCCAAAAGTTAACTTGGGCTGGAAATGGCCCAACGGAATAACGGGCCGTTAATGGGTATAAAGTGATACACTCTTCATTACGGGCCAGTTTCACCACGGGCCGTTAATGGGTGTAAAGTAATACACTGTTCATTACAGGCCAGTTTCAGCACGGGCCGCTAATGGGCCAAGAGTTACAAAGGGCCTCATATGGGCCAAAAGACGTCATGGGCTATACATGGGCCAGAAGTGAAAACGGGCTGGAATCATATTGGATGGCCCAGATGACGCTACTGGGCCGAATTTGGATAGGGCGTAACGGGCCTTGGGTTAGCGGGCTGTAAATGGGCTATATGCGAACAGGCCGTTAACAGGCTTTCCATGGGCCGGCCCGCCAGCTTTTGACCAAGTCAAACGGGCCGGACTTTTCACAGGAATGGGCCACTGTTGGGCCGTGCCATGTGTCGACGTATCATAGGCGCCTTCTGTCCAGTGAGTGGATGACATCTGTCCCAACGATGAGCCGACACGTGTTTCCTCTAGCCAATGATGATTTTACACGTGGAAAATCCCCATTGGTCGGGGTTGTTAACGGGTTATCGGATCCAAAACCCGACCCGATAGCTTAACGGCGTTCCGTTACGGTGGATGCCACGTGTCGGTCACCCTTGACGAAAGCACTTCTGTCCACTTCCGTGATGATAATTTTGGTAATGTCATGGAACACTTCTACGACAGCACAGGTATGACTATCTTGATTCTGTCATAAATTTTTCATGGATGTACATGCATGACAAAAAACACGACCTACTGTGACAAACACGTATCATCACGGAAGTGTATTTTTTTGTAGTGTTACATACTCTCTTGTGATCATGCTAAAAAATAAAATGCGCTACAAACCAATACAGATGTTGGTATATATCAACTGATCTTCTGGTGGATGATAATTTTATGCATGCACACATGTATATGTTCTCGCGGGTCATATGATCATCAGTAGTTCCACATGACATCCATTCCCATGTTCATCAACGAGATCTCGCCGGAGGTTGTTGTGCCACCATTACCCTAGTTGTTGTTGCTCAACCAGGTCACAACGTCCTCATGACACACTATGGATGATGAAACGCTCCCAGGATCGACCCCAACCATGAAGCCCTGGTCTACACTCATCTCCATCATCTGCTGTTGCTGGTGGTTGTTGTAGAATGACATTGACTGTGGCAAGGCCATCATTTGTTGGTAGTGGTTCCCAAAGTAGTGATTGTTCATCATCGGAAGCACCGCACTGCCCATCACAAACGATCCGGCCTCGAAGGTATGCGTCTGGTCCAAAGAAGTTGCAGGCAACGGAGGCGGCGGTGCCAGTGACGACAACACGTCGCAGTCCATGAGAGGATCCAATGTAGTGGAGTCGAGGAAGCCCTGTTGTTTCTCTCCCCCCATGGACATGGGAATGGACATGTCATATGATGGCATCATCACCTTCTTCAGTCCAGTACTCTTATGGAAGATTCTACAAACCACATACTCCCCCTACCAACATAGATAAACTAAATTAGTGCAAATCAACAATGGTTAGTAGCTAGATATGTACATACAGGCATATTCATGAGTCATGAGTACTAATAGTTAAGGCTTAAAAATACCTTGGAAGATGCATTAATGGTGGTGGCTTTGGCGATGTTAGTGGGCAGGTTGGGTGTGGGTTGCTTGCCGCTCTCGAGTCTGTACTCGTGCATGATCCAGTTTGTCTTCTCCCCCTTGGGGGCCCTTCCCTTGTAGAAGACGAGCGTCTTCTTCATGCCGATGATACTCATGGTCGGTGGGTGGATGATCTCCTTGTCCTTTCCGGTGGCCTTCCAATAGCCGGCCTTCGTGGCCCCGTTGGTCCGTATCCCGATGGAGTACTTGAGGTCCTTCTGGGAGAAGAAGTATCGCCCCTTATCCCCCATGTTTACCTTCTTTAGGAGATCCCATGGCTCACATTTGTTCAAGTCCACCTCCTCGACAACCGTGGTGTTGAAGACTTTCTTCAGCACCTTCGGGACCAGGTAGAAGGTGATGATCTCCATGTCCGTCGGTTGAAACCTAAACCCTGGTGGCAGATTCAGTTGTTGTTGTTGCTCTTGAACTTGAAGGTGGTCTGCCATGGCGGAGGCTCTTTGGGAAATGGGTGCTGGGGTGGAACAAATATTGGGGGCAACGATAGATATGTGTGTATCTATGGAAGGAATTCAATGATATCTAGAGATATGAGAGGGAGGTGCCTAAATAGTAGCTAATGCGTGTACTGGCAAGACACTTGCAGGAAAAGCCTTGGCTTTTTCAGGCTTTGCTTATTTTGTTCTTACTAGCAGCGGATGGATGGATGTGAGCTAGCTAGATAGATAGAGATAGATGGCTATCCTTTACAACTGTGTGCTTCCTATCTTGTTGTGGGCGGCATGCCCAGGTGGTGACAGGTGCTAGGTTTCACAAAACTCTCCAAGCCATGCCATGCCAAATTGAACACTTTTGGTTTGATCTCATTCTTGTTAATGTATCCATATGCGCTGATCTTGCTATGCTCTGCTCTGTTGCTAACGTTTGGCTTTGCGATGCAAAGCAAACATATGTTGTTTTCTATGTATCATATGTATGCTTCCACTGTATGCATTCATATTTATATACAAGATATGCAGGTGAAGTCGGTTGGTTTACATATTCCAGCCTATGCATTAATATACTATATATAGCCTCAGTTGCTTGGATTTCCCCACTTTACAATGTGTCATGTACCGGTGTAGCTGGCACAGATTGTCTATATTCTCTCTATATATTTTAATATTATTTTGTAACTACCATTTCAACAGTAATTTAAACATTTTATAATTGCAGCGGTTGTAATCCTAATGTCCACTTTTCAAATGGCTATATTTCGGGCACTCGCACCGAGACACCAAAGCTCAAATGTGGAGAAAACTCTCATCTCCTTCCATCCGCAAACAATTGCACATGCATCATTTATCACCAACAAAGATAAATACTACCTTCTTCAAAATAATTAAAGTTTTGAGTTTGTTGCAAGTCAAACTTGTTTAAGTTTGACCAAGTTTATAGAAAAATATATTAACATCTAGAAGACCAAGTTAGTCTCATGAGATATTTTATGAAATATAGTCATACTAAGTATTCGGTGTTGTAGATCTTAGCACATTTTTCTATAGATTTGGTCAAATGACTTGTAACAAACCTAAACTTCAAGGCCTTGCTTGGTTGCAGTAGTTTTGTAGTATTGTTGCAAGACCATGGTTTCTAGAAAAACCGTAGTCTAAAATGTTTTGAGGTGTTTGGATAAAAGAGATATCACAACCTTACAAACTATGGTTTTAGCAAAACTGTAGGCCTAGTTTGGCAACATTATTTCTCAAAGCCGTAGTAATCTAAACCCGCAGTATCCAATTACCTATGCAATGAATATCCAGTTTCTAAAAACCACATTTGTCCCCTAAAAATACCACATTTGTTTCTTCTTCAGTTTAGAAAAAAGTGGTCAATTCCTCTTTCTTAAATACTACATAAAAATCATGGTATTGGAGGTACTACGGTTTATAAACGATGGTATTTTTTGAAGCCAAACACCTCAAAGTTTTTAAAAAATGTGGTTTCTAAGAAAACCATAGTATTCTCCAAATACTTAAAAGAACTAGGTTGCCAAACACATCTGTAGTTTTTTTTGGAGTATTAATGAAACAACTCCGAACCGAGCTTTTCTTTCCTC
>NC_057814.1:146004481-146016674 GCF_018294505.1 Triticum aestivum
CGATCTCTGTCGGCGAGCTAGTGGATTTGCCTCCCCTCTCCATGCCTCTCAGACGGCCGATGGCGAGGAGGAGAATCCTGGTGTCCCGACTCCCGCTAGTAGATAGGTAGTGTTTTAGTCCTCAAGGGGCGACGTTTGGATAGATGGCGGCGCTCCTTCTTCGAGTCAGTCTTCCGGGCTTCGATCGTCCTCAAGTTCGTCTGTTGGGATGGATTAGATGGAGCTCCAGCGTAGATTCATGCCAGCTCCTTGGGGTCGCGAGGTTAGAGTTTCCTGTCGTGCGTATGCAACGGTGATATTTGGCACGTAGGCCGCCGTGCTTAAATTTTGTACCGCGCCTGGTTTGCGTCCACACGGTCATCGAACGGATGGGCACGCGCTTGCTCGGCGTCCGCTTCGGGGACACGTGGCGACCGTCCACCTACCTCCACCGCCCAAAATCAATGCGCACGCGTGGCGGGTCCCGGTTGTCAGCCACCCAGCAGGTGGGTCGTCATCCTTCTTAATGTGGAAGCCATGGACCGGCCAGTCCACATCTTCCACTTCCTAGCCAGCCAGCCTCCTCGAGCCCTGACATGAGCAAACCCTAGCCGTCGCTGTCGCATGCCACTCGCCCACCTCCCCGCCGACGCCATGGGCTGGCATTGGATCAGCAAGGGGAAGCATGACCACGAGGTCGGCTCCTCCTTTGGTCGATGCCACTCCAGCAGGTCCTCGCCGCCCGCACCACCTTCTCCGCCCACACCACCTGCTTTGCCCGCGTTTGAGATCGCGCCGCCGGTGGCCGGGCACCGCAATAGGCCGTACGTCCACGTCGACATCTGACGGTGCTACTGGGAGACGGCGACGCCACTCCCGTGGGGAGATGTCCACCTGCCCAACAACTGGCATCTCTCCGCGGATCGCGTGTCAATCCCGGCAATGACTGTGAGCGGTCGCGCCCGCCGCGACGAGATCAACCGATGCCGCACCCACCTGCCACCGGATCTCCTCCATGACCCCAGGTACGCCATGGATTCGCCGCTATGGGATACGTGGCTCCGCGATGAGCATGACCTGCGACGGCAATCCTTTTTTGCCGGTTGTCCTCCGTGCCCGTGCCGCCCGCGTCCGGCTCGTGCTAACAACCCGCCCCAAACGCGCGGTTGTAGGTGTGTGCGCGGCATCACTCCGTCTCCATCTCCATTCCTGTCCCCATCCCCGCCACCACCACCACCCATGACCGAGGAGGAGGAGGCCCAGCTCATGAGGCGGGTCATGGAGGACTCCATGAACACCCATGACGAGCGGCAATGGGAGGGCCTGGAAACCTTGCTTGCCCTCTCTGCGGCCGGCGACGTGGCCATCCCGGAGCTGGACATTAACGTCAAGGAGGAGGTGTAGGAGGCGGTGGTGGAGGAGCCACTCGTCACCGTGTGGAACCCTCGTCTGGTGGGCCAATGATGGAGCTAGTCGTGCACGGCGCCGGAGATGGCCGACTCGATGGGTGTCGGCCCATGGTCAGCCACGCCGTCCAAGGTCACTTGAGCAGGATCAGGAGCCATGGGAGGAGGTGGTGCAGGCGCCTCCGGTTAGGCAGGGGCCGCCAACCCAACTTTGGTAGCCACCTCCCTACGCCGACCTCACCGGCGACGACGACGAGTAGGACGACGGCTCCTAGAGACGACGGCGGCCTCACCAGTGACAGGGCTTTTTATCTAGTTTATTTTATGTCTTTTAAGTTTTAGTTTAATTATGAACTGTGTTGAACTTGGGTACAGCGGACGTGTGGACGTTAATGGTTATTTATGTTTTTGTATTATTTGCAATTTTATTTGGGTTTTTTTGGGGGCAAAAATGCAAGTCCAAAAACACGGGCGGTTCGGGGTAAGCCATGTTGGTTGGGCGCACCAATGACCGCATGACCGGAAGAGGACGGCCGTGTTCGTTTTCCTGCCCCAAGCAGATGAAACGGACGTCTGTTTGGGTTCGTGCATTGGAGTTGGCCTTAGAGCCATGGAGCCGCGGTGGACCTCGGTCCTCATCGGTGGGAAGGCTCCTGCTTTGTTTTTAGGTCTTTTTTGAGGGTTGATTACGGTTTGTCTCCTACACAAGGAGGAGAGACGCCAGCGGCTCCCTGTAGTTGGAATAAGGTCCTCCCCGCCTAGTCCCGTACCGGCGGTGCGTACAACGTCGTCGGAGGCGTGTGTAGGTGTGTCTCCGGCGGTTCTCATGGGATTCAGTCGGTGTTGGTTTTCGGTGGATCTCCGTGGATCCAGTCTTGGTGCGTCTACATTTGTGTGTCTACAGGTTCGATTCTTCAAATCTATGATTCTCTTTATCGGCAACAGTTGTTGTTCTATTGCGCTGGTCCTCTAGAGACTTAGCACAATGACTTTCTGACTGTCTACTACAACGAGTTTTGCTCGGCTCCGATGAAGGAGGGGCGATGACGACGGCACGCCTTCGGCTCGCTCCAGTGCTTATGGTCGTCCTTGGGTGGTCAATTGACCTCGATATAAATTTAATCATTTCTACTGTTCTTTGTACTGCATTGACAGTTGATGAATAGATTGGAAGTTTTTCTCGAAAAAGATCTTCGCTGAACCTTTTTTTCTTTTTTTCATGTGTGTTTGTTTTTTTCCTTTTCCTTTTTTCTTTCTTTTTCTTTCTTTTCTTTTTCATTTTGTGAACTTCAACTTCATGGATATTTTTGAATTCATGAACAATATTTGAAATTCACGAACATTTTTTTGTTTCAAAGTAAAAAAAGGAAATGCATGAGGTTTTTCGAAATTGCGATTTTTTTCTGAAGTTATGAATATATTTTTAAATATCATGAACATTTTCTGAATTCTCAGACAACTTTTCAAACCTAAGAACATTTTTATTAAATCGTGAACATTTTACGAATGCGATCATTTTTTTACAAATTCGCGAACATATGTTTAAGTCGAGACCCTTTTTCTAATACACAAATATTTTTAACAAAAAAATGTGAACATTGTCTTGAAACTTGTGACTATTTTTATGAATCGGCAAACATTTTTTGAAAAGAAAAATATTTTATTTTTCAATCTAGGAACAATTATTAAAGTTCATGAACCATTTTTTGTTTTGAAGATCATTTTGAAATGCATGATTTTTTTAATTGATGAGCTGTTTTTGTAATTCATGAACATTTTTTGAATTCGTGAGTTTTAGTTCAAATTCATAGACATTTTCTGTTTGCGTGATGTTTTTCAAAATCATTAACATGTTTTTCAAAATAATGAACAATTATTTTATTTCCTAAACATTATTTTTCAATATCGTGACCACTTTTTTAATCTGTGAACATTTTATGATTTCTTGAGCATCTTCAAAATTCACATTTTTTAGAAGTTTGGAACTATTTTGAAATCCCAAATTGTTTTATAGAAGAATTTAAAAACAGAAAAAAAGTAAACTGAAATAATAGGGGGTGTCTTGCCCCGCTCATGGGCCGCCCCAAAAGGGCTCGCGGGAATGTCCGCATTGGCTCGTTCGCCGGCGCGCGCCGTGCTAATAGCAGGTGGAGGCCTCCTAGTCGGCAACTTAAGCTAGCTAGGAGAACCCTTATAGCTCGCCCGCTCCCCCGGATGTCCTTCGTTCGATAATCTAGGGTTTTTTGGCGGGAAAGTTGAGCGCTAATCAGTTGACATTCAAAAAAGTGCGTAGATTTGGAAAAAAGATCATTGATTTTAAATAAAAGGTTTATAGATTTTAAAAATTCCATGAATTGGGAATATATTCATGGGTTTAAAAAATCACAATTTGAAAAAAGTACTTGATTTTGAAAATAAGATTAACAAATTTGAAAAAAGTTTGAGGTTTTACAAAAAACTTCGTGGATTTGGAAAAAGTTCATGTATTTGAATTTATTTTATGGATTTTGAAAAAATCATGGATTTAAAAAAGTTTACAGATTATGATTTTTTTACTTATTTGGAAAAAGTTCAACGATTTTGAAAAAAAAGTCCACGAATTGAAAATTTATTTAAATGTTTTTGAAAGACGGTTCATGAATTTGAAAAAAAGGTTCATGAACTTGAAGAAAGTTTTTGAATTTGGAAAAAAATCACATATATAAAAAGGAAAAGAGAAAAGAACAATAATGAGAAGAAAAGGAAAAAGAAAAAGAAAAGGAACAAATATTGTGAAGCTTTTATATTATTTCTCCCAAGAACAAATAGTATGTGTAACATACATACTCTAGTAAATAATGCATGCGCCAAATGTCCCCAAGGTTTTACAAATACCGTAAAATACTATGGTATTCACAAAGTATGGTATGGCACAACTACAGGTTTAAAATCTGTTGTTTTTTAATACAATGATTGTGAATATACTTTGCATCCAAACATTGCTCAGTTATTTTGTAACTGGAGAAGTAGCACCTAAATTAATAGTAGTGCATCATATAGCAGAGCTAGCAAGAAAAATATAAGTATCTAACCAAATCCACTATCAAAGGCATCAATATCACCGAATAATTCAGTAGCAGCAGCAGCAAAATTCACAAGTGGCAGTAGCAGCAGAGCAACTCCAACTGATCCCCTAAACTCTATAGAGTAAAATTTCAGTTTTACTCCTCTAACCGGCATCTAGCTGAACTCCTAAATTCTACAAGGGCTAAAACTCTATAGAGTAAAATTTCAGTTTTACTCCTCTAACTGGCGCCAGAATATACTCGGCATCCACGTTGCGGAGTAGAGACTTGCCCGCCTCTTTCTCCCGCCCTCACGGCAGCGTCATTCCCGTTGTCGCCGCCCCACGAGCCGTCGTCGCCACCGATGACCGCCGCTGTCGCCGGGATGGGTAGCCAAGAGCCTTACGCCACCCCACCGGCTTGTTGCCTCCATAAACCACCCCTGCGCCACCGCACCGAAAAAGAGGTTGGAGATGAAAAATCTCCACGGGACACAAGCACCGGCTCCAACCACGACCAAGGCCATCGGGTTGGCCACTGCCTCTCCGGCAACGGTCGGCCGCCCTCCCGGCGCTCCCGCCAACAGCAAGAGGGCTAGGCAATCGATGGTCGCGGCATCAGCCCTCGCTAAGGAGGTTGCGAAGAAGAAGAAGTTCAGCCCCCCCCCCCCTTGATGTCTACTATGCAACCTTCTTCTTGTAGACGTTGTTGGGCCTCCAAGTGCATAGGTTTGTAGGACAGTAGCAAATTTCCCTCAAGTGGATGACCTAAGGTTTATCAATCCGTGGGAGGCGTAGGTTGAAGATGGTCTCTCTCAAACAACCCTGCAACCAAATATACAAAGAGTCTCTTGTGTCCCCAACACACCCAATACAATGGTAAATTGTATAGGTGCACTAGTTCGGCGAAGAGATGGTAATACAAGTGCAATATGGATGGTAGATATAGGTTTTTGTAATCTGAAATTATAAAAACAGCAAGGTAGCAAGCGATAAAAGTGAGTGTAAACGGTATTGCAATGCTAGGAAACAAGGCCTAAGGTTCATACTTTCACTAGTGCAAGTTCGCTCAACAATAATAACATAATTGGATCATATAACTATCCCTCAACATGCAACAAAGAGTCACTCCAAAGTCACTAATAGCGGAGAACAAACGAAGAGATTATGGTAGGGTACGAAACCACCTCAATGTTATCCTTTCTGATCGATCTATTCAAGAGTTCGTAGTAAAATAACACGAAACTATTCTTTCCGTTCGATCTATCCTAGAGTCCGTACTAGAATAACACCTTAAGATGCAAATCAACCGAAACCCTAATGTCACCTAGATACTCCAATGTCACCTCAAGTATCCGTGGGTATGATTATACGATATGCATCACACAATCTCAGATTCATCTATTCAACCAACACAAAGAACTTCAAAGAGTGCCCCAAGGTTTCTACCGGAGAGTCAAGACGAAAACGTGTGCCAACCCCTATGCATAAGTTCACAAGGTCACTGAACCCGCAAGTTGATCACCAAAACATACATCAAGTAGATCACGTGAATATCCCATTGTCACCACAGATAAGCACATGCAAGACATACATCAAGTGTTCTCAAATCCTTAAAGACTCAATCCGATAAGATAACTTCAAAGGGAAAACTCAATCCATTACAAGAGAGTAGAGGGGGAGAAACATCATAGGATCCAACTATAATAACAAAGCTCATGATACATCAAGATCGTGCCAAATCAAGAACACGAGAGAGAGAGATCAAACACATAGCTACTAGTACATACCCTCAGCCCCGAGGGTGAACTACTCCCTCCTCATCATGGAGAGCGCCGGGATGATGAAGATGGCCACCGGTGAGGGATCCCCCCCTCCGGCAGGGTGCCGGAACAGGACCCCGATTGGTTTTTGGTGGCTACGGAGGCTTGCGGCGGCGGAAATCCCGATCTAGGTTATTTTCTGGAGGTTTCTGTATTTATAGGAATTTTTGGCGTAGGTCTCACGTCAGGAGGGTCTCCGAGTCGTCCACGAGATAGGGGCCCACGCCCAGGGGGGTAGGGCGCGCGCCCCACCCTCGTGGACGGCCCGGGACTCTTCTGGCCCAACTCTTTTACTCCGGGGACTTCTTTTGGTCCATAAAAAATCATCAAAAATTGGCACGTTAATTGGACTCCGTTTGGTATTCCTTTTCTGTAAAACTCAAAAACAAGGAAAAACAGAAACTGGCACTGGGCTCTAGGTTAATAGGTTAGTCCCAAAAATCATATAAAATGGCATATAAATGCATATAAAACATCCTAGATGGATAATATAATAGCATGGAACAATCAAAAATTATAGATACGTTGGAGACGTATCAAGCATCCCCAAGCTTAATTCCTGCTCGTCCTCGAGTAAAATGATAAAAACAGAATTTTTGATGTGGAATGCTACCTAACATATTTATCAATGTAATCTTCTTTATTGTGGCATGAATGTTCAGATCCATAAGATTCAAGACAAAAGTTTAATATTGCCATAAAAATAATAATACTTCAAGCATACTAAACAAGCAATTATGTCTTATCAAAATAACATAGCCAAAGAAAGCTCATCCCTACAAATTCATATTGGCCATGCTTCATTTTCGTCACACAAAAATGCTCTCATCATGCACAACCCCGGTGATAAGCCAAGCAATTGTTTCACACTTTAGTATTCTCAAACTTTTTCAATTTTCACGCAATACATGAGCGTGAGCCATGGACATAACGCTATGGGTGGAATAGAATATAATGATGAGGGTTGTGTGGAGAAGACAAAAAAGGAGAAAGTCTCACATCGATGCGGCTAATCAACGGGCTATGGAGATGCCCATCAATTGATGTCAATGTGAGGAGTAGGGATTGTCATGCAACGGATGCACTAGAGCTATAAATGTATGAAAGCTCAACAAAAGAAACTAAGTGGGTGTGCATCCAACTTGCTTGCTCACGAAGACCTAGGGCATTTGAGGAAGCCCATTGTTGGAATATAGAAGCCAAGTTCTATAATGAAAAATTCCCACTAGTATATGAAAGTGACAATATAAGAGACTCTCTATCATGAAGATCATGGTGCTACTTTGAAGCACAAGTGTGGAAAAAGGATAGTAGCATTGTCCCTTTTATTTCTCTTTTTTTATTTTTATTATATTTTGCCCTTTTTTTAATTGGCCTTTCTTTTTTTTCTTTTTTTATTTGGCCTTTCTTTTTTTCCGGGACAATGCTCTATTAATGACGATCATCACACTTCTATTTATTTACAACTCAAAGATTACAACTCGATACTAGAACAAAGTATGACTCTATATGAGTGCCTCCGGCGGTGTACCGGGATAGGCAATGAATCAAGAGTGACATGTATGAAAAATTATGCATGGTGGCCTTGCCACAAATACGATGCCAACTACATGATCATGCAAGGCAATATGACAATGATGAAGCGTGTCATAATAAATGAAACGGTGGAAAGTTGCATGGCAATATATCTCGGAATGGCTATGGAAATGCCATAATAGGTAGGTATGATGGCTGTTTTGAGGAAGATATAAGGAGGTTTATGTGTGATAGAGCGTATCATATCACGGGGGTTGGATGCACCGGCGAAGTTTGCACCAACTCTCAGGTGAGAAAGGGCAATGCACGGGACCGAAGAGGCTAGCAATGATGGAAGGGTGAGAGTGCGTATAATCCACGGACTCAACATTAGTCATAAAGAACTCACATACTTATTGCAAAAATCTACAAGTCATCAAAACGAAGCACTACGTGCATGCTCCTAGGGGGATAGATTGGTAGGAAAAGACCATCGCTTGTCCCCAACCGCCACTCATAAGGAAAGCAATCAAAGAACACTTCATGCTTCAAATTTGTTACACAACGGTTACCATACGTGCATGCTACGAGACTTGCAAACTCCAACACAAGTATTTCTCAAATTCACAATTACTCAACTAGCATGACTCTAATATTACCATCTTCATATCTCAAAACAATCATCAAGTATCAAACTTCTCATAGTATTCAATGCACTCTATACGGAAGTTTTTATTATACCCATCTTGGATGCCTATCATATTATGACTAGTTTCATAACCAAAGCAAATTACCATGCTGTTTAGGACACTCAAAATAATATAAGTGAAGCATGATAGTTCATCTATTTCTTCAAAATAAAACCACCGCCGTGCTCTAAAAGGATATAAGTGAAGCACTAGAGCAAATGACAAACTACTCCGAAAGATATAAGTGAAGATCAATGAGTAGTTGAATAATTATGCAACTATGTGAAGACTCTCTAACATTTAAGAATTTCAGGTCTTGGTATTTTATTGAAACAGCAAGCAAAACAAAATAAAATGACGCTCCAAGCAAAACACATATCATGTGGTGAATAAAAATATAGCTCCAAGTAAAGTTACCGATGAACGAAAATGAAAGAGGGGATGCCTTCCGGTGCATCCCCAAGCTTAGGCTCTTGGTTTTCCTTGAAAATTACCTTGGGGTGCCTTGGCCATCCCCAATCTTAGGCTCTTTCCACTCCTTATTCCATAGTCCATCGAATCTTTACCCAAAACTTGAAAACTTCACAACACAAAACTCAACAGAAAACAAATAAGCTCAGTTAGTATAAGAAAATACATCACCACTTAGGTACTGTTGTGAACTCATTCTAAATTAATATTGGTGTAATATCTATTGTATTCCAACTTCTCTATGGTTCATAGCCTCCGATACTACTCATAGATTCATCAAAATAAGCAAACAACACAATGAAAACAGAATCTGTCAAAAACAGAATAGTCTGTAGTAATCTGTATCATTCGAATACTTCTGTAACTCCAAAAATTCTGAAATAAATTGGTGGACCTGAGGAATTTGTCTGTTAATCATCTGAAAAAATAATCAACCTAAAAGCACTCTCCAGTGAAAAATGGCAGCTAATCTCGTGAGCGCTAAAGTTTCTGCTTTTTACAGCAAGATCATAGAGACTTCACCCAAGTCTTCCCAAAGGTTCTACTTGGCACAAACACTAATTAAAACATAAAACCAAATCTAAACAAAGGCCATATGAATTATTTATTACTAAACAGGAGCAAAAGCAAAGAACAAAAATAAAAATTGGGTTGCCTCCCAACAAGCGCTAACGTTTAACGCCCCTAGCTAGGCATGATGATTTCAATGATGCTCGCATAAAAGATAAGAATTGAAACATAAAGAGAGCATCATGAAGAATATGACTAGCACACTTAAGTCTAACCCACTTCCTATGCATAGGGATTTTGTGAGCAAACAACTTATGCGAACAAGAATCAACTTGCATAGGAAGGCAAAACAAGTGCAACTTCAAAAATTTCAACACATAGAGAGGAAACTTGATATTATTGCAATATGTAGAAGCATATGATCCTCTCTCATAATAATTTTTCAGTAGCATCATGAATGAATTCAACAATATAACCATCACATAAAGCATTATTCTCATGATGCACAAGCATATAAATTTTACTACTCTCCCCATAAGCAAAATTCTTCTCATTCGGAATAGTGGGAGCAAACTCAACAAAATAACTATCATGTGAGGCATAATCCAATTGAAAATTAGAATCATGATGACAAGTTTCATGGTTATCTTTATTCTTTATAGCATACGTGTCATCACAATAATCATCATAAATAGGAGGCATGCTTTCATCATAATAAATTTGCTCATCAAAACTTGGGGGACTAAACATATCATCCTCATCAAACATAGCATCCCCAAGCTTGTGGCTTTGCATATCATTAGCATCATGGGTATTCAAAGAATTCATACTAACAACATTGCAATCATGCTCATCATTCACATATTTTATGCCAAGCATTCTATGTAATTCTTCTTGTAGCACTTGCGCACAATTTTCCTTTCCATCATTTTCACGAAAGATATTAAAAAGATGAAGCATATGAGGCACCCTCAATTCCATTTTTTTGTAGTTTTCTTTTTTATAAACTAAATTATTGATAAAACAAGAAACTAAAAGATTCGATTACAAGATCTAAAGATATACCTTCAAGCACTCACCTCCCCGGCAACGGCGCCAGAAACTGCTTGATGTCTACTACGCAACCTTCTTCTTGTAGACGTTGTTGGGCCTCCAAGTGCAGAGGTTTGTAGGACAGTAGCAAAATTCCCTCAAGTGAATGACCTAAGGTTTATCAATCCGTGGGAGGCGTAGGTTGAAGATGGTCTCTCTCAAACAACCCTGCAACCAAATAACAAAGAGTCTCTTGCGTCCCCAACAAACCCAATACAATGGTAAATTGTATAGGTGCACTAGTTCGGCGAAGAGATGGTAATACAAGTGCAATATGGATGGTAGATATAGGTTTTTGTAATCTGAAATTATAAAAACAACAAGGTAGCAAACGATAAAAGTGCGCGTAAACGGTAGTGCAATGCTAGGAAACAAGGCCTAAGGTTCATACTTTCACTAGTGCAAGTTCTCTCAACAATAATAACATAATTGGATCATATAACTATCCCTCAACATGCAACAAAGAGTCACTCCAAAGTCACTAATAGCGGAGAACAAACGAAGAGATTATGGTATGGTACGAAACCACCTCAAAGTTATCCTTTCTCATCGATCTATTCAAGAGTCCGTAGTAAAATAACACGAAGCTATTCTTTCCGTTCGATCTATCCTAGAGTTCGTACTAGAATAACACCTTAAGATGCAAATCAACCAAAACCCTAATGTCACCTAGATACTCCAATGTCACCTCAAGTATCCGTGGGTATGATTATACGATATGCATCACACAATCTCAGATTCATCTATTCAACCAACACAAAGAACTTCAAAGAGTGCCCCAAAGTTTCTACCGAAGAGTCAAGACGAAAACGTGTGCCAACCCCTATGCATAAGTTCACAAGGTCACTGAACCCGCAAGTTGATCACCAAAACATACATCAAGTAGATCACGTGAATATCCCATTGTCACCACAGATAAGCACATGCAAAACATACATCATGTGTTCTCAAATCCTTAAAGACTCAATCCGATAAGATAACTTCAAAGGGAAAACTCAATCCATTACAAGAGAGTAGAGGGGGAGAAACATCATAGGATCCAACTATAATAGCAAAGCTCGCGATACATCAAGATCGTGCCAAATCAAGAACACGAGAGAGAGAGAGAGATCAAACACATAGCTACTAGTACATACCCTCAGCCCCGAGGGTGAACTACTCCCTCCTCGTCATGGATAGCACCGGGATGATGAAGATGGCCACCGGTGAGGGATCCCCCCTCTGGCAGGGTGCCGGAACAGGGTCCCGATTGGGTTTTGGTGGCTACGGAGGCTTGCAGCGACGGAACTCCCGATCTAGGTTATTTTCTGGAGGTTTCTGTATTTATAGGAATTTTTGGCGTAGGTCTCACGTCAGGGGGGTCTCCGAGTCGTCCACGAGATAGGGGCCCACGCCCAGGGGGGTAGGGCGCGCGCCCCACCCTCGTGGACGGCCCGGGACTCTTCTGGCCCAACTCTTTTACTCCGGGGGCTTCTTTTGGTCCATAAAAAATCATCAAAAATTGGCACGTTAATTGGACTCCGTTTGGTATTCCTTTTCTGTAAAACTCAAAAACAAGGAAAAAACATAAACTGGCACTGGGCTCTAGGTTAATAGGTTAGTCCCAAAAATCATATAAAATAGCATATAAATGCATATAAAACATCCTAGATGGATAATATAATA
>NC_057814.1:146016873-146080596 GCF_018294505.1 Triticum aestivum
ACGGTGCCCCGTGCAGCGTCTCTGGCCAGTGCTCCGACGCGTTCGACCGCCACAACCGGCAAAAAGGGTCGCGACCGCCAAGTGCTCGAGGAATTGCCAACAAGGTAAAAAAACTACATAGGAGAGGCTTTGTGATGCCAAGAAAGCCGAAGATCGTGCTATCATGTTCATGAAACCAACCACAAATGGATGAAACCGCAAGAAAGTATTGGATGCTCACCCAGGGGAAGATCTTGACCCAAACGGAAGTCTCTCTTCGGAATGGTGGTGGTGGTGGCGACCGAGAGGATGGTGGTGGTGGTGGTGGTGGCGACCGAGAGGATGGTGGTGGTGGTGGCCATGTGCACGGTGGAGGCAGTGGTGATTTCTTTGCCAAGGATGTTGTTAGAGTTCGTGCATGCCATTGGTTGGCCTCGGTCCACAACATAACACTATGTTTGAGGTGATTTTGGATCAAACTTAGTGTTTGAAGTGATGCCTTTTGGATGAACTATGCATGTTTTAATTTGAAAATCGCGGTCGAGGAAACTATATGCTTGTTAACGGTTATGTTATGCATGTTTTAATTTGAATGTTGATGATATATATTGCGAAGTGTTTGAAATTCATGCGGCTAGGACAAAAAACATATGCAATTTTTTCTCCGCTAAGTTTAGTGGATCGGCTAGGCGCAGCCACCTATAGAGGAGTAAAAGTTTACTCCACTGACTTTACTCGGCCGGATACTCCTCTATTTTACTTTCCTATCGACACAAATAGTCTAAAAATGATAGAAAAATATAAAAATCAAAAAATAAGAAAAAAAATGAATGAAAAATATTCAACGTCAAACGTTAATGAGGATTCTATGGTTTGAAAAAACCCTAAAATTGCACATATGAAAAATATGGAAAAGTTCAAAAGGATTCCATGGCCTTATTCTACCCTTTTTACTTAAGATTTTGTCAGTAGCTTCTCTAGTGTATCCCATTTTTTGTTGTAAATTTCATGTTGTTTGCCCAATATTTGATGATATTTATTCTCTTTCCTTATTGTTCTTCTAAATTTTCATTTTAAAAATTTACATATTACATATACAATTTAAATGTAAGCACATTTTGTTATTTTCTAAATTTGCACTGCCCCAATTTTCTTTAAATTAGTTCAGCTTTGAAAAAATATCATCAAATATTTGATCTATTTGATCACCAAATATTTGTTTTTTCTCTCCTGTTTTCCTGTTTTTTTTTAACTCTTTGTGCCCACTGTACAGCCAGTGTGCAAAATTGCCACCTATTCATCATTTAAAACGGTTTTAATGGAGTAAGAGACCAAACATAGATGGTTTCTACACGGGATCAAGAATATCTGCTATAGAGTTGAGAGTCAAATATTGAATTCGATACTAATTGAGAGATGAAAAATGGACTTTCCTGCACAGTTCATGGGGAATTTACAGGAACTAGTAAAATACATGAGAAATTTATGTACTCCCTCCATTCACAAATATAAGATGTTTTGGATATTTCAATATAGACAACCTTATATTTGTGAACCGGGAAGTATGTGCATGCGAAAGGGGTTCAATGAACCCCAATAAGCTCACATATGGGATTGACAAGTAGAGTCTATTACTATCATGTTGTTAGCCAAGCAAGCCCTAAAATTATTATCAGGAATAAGCAACGACAGGAGATACAAGTTGCTCACAGAGAAACACATATAGGCACAACGATCATATTCCAAACCGACGCTACCCGAAAAATCATGTTCTGTCCAATAACCTGTTTAACGGTACAATGTGATTGTATTCCCAAATTGTGCTGATAGCACAATCCCGGTAAATGTAAAAGCAAAAGTACAATAACAGTGGAACGTTGTTACACAGAAATGACGTTTTAGATTTCCGCCAACCTGTTTCTAAAAGGCAGCTGCGCTTCGCCTGATGCTATTCACAGCGAAAGGAATGAGGTTATTACATAGAAAATATTCCCTAGAAGACAAGGTTGTTACATCATGCCTACAGTGAAGATACAGTTCCTGTGGTTGGATCAGTTGTTATGGCTGCTATGAGTTAGAGGTTCCGCAGAAACCAGTGCCAACAATGATAAATGTTATAGCCTGCAGATATATGTAGATGAAATAGAAGTCGCTTCCATAGACCAAGTTGTAGGTCGCACAAACGAAAAGGAACACAGCAAACAGAAGTTCTGACACGGTCCATCTGCAAGAGCATGAAAATGATAACATTTCAGAATTTTGGATGCCAGTTCAACATAACCCTGATCATATCAGAATTTCAGAAAGGCAGGGATCCAGTGGAAAAAGAAAATATCATATGGTTAGGTGGCCAGTGGTGTGCACACCCAAGAAGAAAGGTGGGCTGGGTATTCATAATTTGGAAAGATTTAATGTCAGCTTACTATGTAAGTGGCGGTGGAATCTTGAATCCAGAGAAGGGATGTGGCAGAAGATAGTGAGAAAAAAATAAGATTGATGGAGGGATATATCAACTTCATAGTACAGTGAATCATTTACCATGTTGGGCTGATCTGATCAAAAGCAAAGACTTGTATCTCAAAGAGAGAAAGATGATGGTTGGCAATGGAAAACAAACTGACTTTTGGGGACACAAATGGTGCAGTGACAAGCCTCTTCTATCTACCTTTCCTGATATGTTCCAACTATGTAATGAGCAGAAGAAGACAGTTAAGCAAATGGCTAACACTGGTTGGAATACGACATTTAGAAGATGGCTGAATAATGAACAAAGCAGCAATTATCGCCGGGGGGGGGGGGTTCAAGCTGTCTAAGGAAAATGACACCCCTAGTTAATCACCTTTCTGCTGGTCCTGATAGATCATTTAGACGTCTCTGGAAAGCAAAACTGCCTTTTTGAAAGTTAAATTTTGGTTCTGGCTTATATGGCACAATGCCATTGCCACGAAAGACAACATGAACTATTTGTGCTGGGGATAGTCCTGGGTGCTTATCCCAGTACTTTTGCTGGATTCCACATTATCTGCCTTATAGTAGAAACCTGCAAATTGTTGGCTTGGATGCCTTGTGCTGGGCACTTTGGAAGCTCAGAAATAGAGCTTGTTTTGAATTTAAGCTAGTTAGATCACCTGCTGAATTCATTTGTTATGGTGTGTCCTTTATAAACTATACTATTGGGCAGCTCTCAGAATAATGGTGGTCGTTCAATGCTGGATCAAGGTGCTGCTGCTCTTCAAAGGATGACGCTGGAGCATCAGGATGATGGAAGAAGGGAGCGCGGAAAGGCTGCTCTGATGATTGCTGGAGGAACTGGTGATAACGATGAGGAAGATGCAAGAAATGTGACCCAAGCAATGGATGAGGACTAAAAACTTGGAGACCCAGCTTCTCGGATGCTATGAATGGGGTGTGCACCTGCGTGTGCTGATGTTTGGGGTATAGTTTCTCCCTTGTAAGATAAAATTCTCTCTTCTGCTGGGTTGGCTTTACTTTTCATTACCAGTTTCGTCTCTTAGTTTCCCCTGCTAGCGGTGCATGCGGCAGGAGGGGGTATTGCTCTCATGAGCTGATATGAACCCTACTTTCTAGTTTCTTTTATTGCGCCACGACGCTGTTT
Organism: Triticum aestivum; assembly: GCF_018294505.1. NCBI lineage: Eukaryota > Viridiplantae > Streptophyta > Magnoliopsida > Poales > Poaceae > Triticum > Triticum aestivum. The sequence goes on from NC_057814.1 coordinate 146,020,469, forward strand.
TATGTTTGTTCCGTTATCTTTTGATAATGGAGCTCGATCCTATTCTTGGATTGTATGGATAGAAAATATCTATGATACTTGGAGGTACACAGGTTCAGTTATCTTTTACCTGTCCCAAAACCTGCAGCGAGGCCTTTCGAGTATCTGAGGCACGGGCTTTGTATTGCTTGCACTGCCAAGCTTCTCTGTGACCACCCACTCGTTTACACTTCCCAACTCCAGCAAACCGATGAACGTTGCCTTTGTTCGGTGAAAAGACATGACATTCTCAAAGAGGATCCAGAATGGTATGAAGTGGATAGAACTGTAAAACAGCGAGTTAGGAACCAACATTTCCTATATGGCATGGACACATTCATGCTAATTAACAAGCTTTTCTGAAAGCATCGAACCTTGGATTTCGGACGGCGTATAGAACGGTTATTGCTGTAGGAATATAAACCACCCCCCAAGCAGGAATTTTGATCTCAGGAATTAGCACCGAAAATGGGATCACTACACAGTAGAGCACGAAAGGTACCACATGAGCAACAACCTTCCTCACCAAGAAGAAGCTGTATAGCAAATAAAGCTTCCACCAAAGTGACACCTCCTGCTCAGGATCTAGATGATGTCAGATAAACACCGAAAAGGAAACATAAGAGTAATGATTTAATCAGATGTTCAGATTATGCACAAAAACCAGGGTATGAAACGTCTGCAAAAATAAATCTGAAGCTCATGCATATTTTTTTATTACATAAAGGCACCCCTGGCTCGATGCTCATGCATACGAGACCAAAATATATCACCTGTCATGAAGCATAACATCACTAGATTTGTTTCATGCAAACACTACTTGATTGTGCGTACTAACATAACAAGCAGGATTACCTTAGTAAGCAATATCTCTGCTCCCATCTTTCGGAATAAATTTGCTGCCCCACATGTCCAACGGTGTTGTTGACGGCGATATGCCTTCAGATTGCTTGGCAGTTCACTTTTTACCTGTGTTCCAGTAAAAATCGAGTTACATCACGTGTAAAAATATTGTAAAGATGGTCGTCAACCCAGGTTGGTTGCCCATTACAAAAGAAAAAAAAGAAAATCATCTTGCTTCTCTCAAGATTACATCTTATTTTCTATTTTAGAATTGTTAATTATTTTTCAAATGTAAAAACGTATAAACAACATAGTTTGGCATAAAGATTGAGTCCATATGAGTACGTTAGTACCATGACTAACCTACCTTGACATCGCCAACATAGACAAATTTCCATCCTTTCAAGCCTGCTCTGACTGCCAAATCCATGTCTTCAACTGTGGTTCGATCATCCCAGCCCCCAGCTTCCTTGATGGCAGAAATTCTCCATACCCCAGCAGTTCCTGAAGTTTTTAAAACAAGCAGTTCCTGGAGTTAAATAATTAATCCTACAGGGTTGAATTCATACTAGGAAAGCTGGCTGTTATACCATTAAAACCAAAGAAGGCAAATGTAGATGAACCTGCCTCCTGCTCTACTTTAAAGTGATAATCTAGTGTCATCTTTTGTATCCTTGTCATCAGGCATTCATTGGGATTAACTGCAAAATCGTCCCAAAATGCCAGTCAGCAAGTTTCCTGTCAATTGGAACAAGAAATGTATCAGACAGATAAATCCTACTTGATTAATGTAACTTGTTGTGCACCATAAAAGGTCTATTGTTATATTTCTTTTACAAAATATAGTCAGATTTGATCCTTTTTTCTCCAGTTTGGCGGTTCTTATTGTCAGCCTTACTTAACATGGAGATGCAGTGGTGGTTTTTGCACATCTCCTTCATAACATAAGATTGGTGCCATGTTACTTGCTACAGCAAGGTGGATTACAGATTTGCTAGTAGCATTGTCAGAGAATAGTATTGCTAACCAGATGAACTAATAATGAAGGTACACCCTTTGTTTTTATTTACTCCACATATTAGCTTTGTCTCAAGTCAAACTTTGTAAAATTTGATCAAGTTTATACACAAAATTATTAACATCCGCAGTACCAAATTAATACCATTACAATCATCATTAAATATATTTTCACATCATATATATATATATATTTGTTATTGTGAAAGTTTATATTATTTCCTATAAATTTGGTCAACCTTTATAAAGTTTGACTTAGGTCAAAGCTAATATGTGGAGTAAATAAAAACAGAGGGAGTAAATTTGATTGGTTTCCAGGCTTACCGAACTCCCAGCGTGCTTGAACAAGAGCAATTTGTGGATTACGTGCGAGATATGGGATGGTTCTCATGAGGAAGTCAGGTTCCGGTTGGAAATCGGCATCAAATACAGCGAGGAAATCACACTGTTGGACATAAGCATGCAGCATCCCCTCTTTCAGTGCACCAGCCTTGTATCCTTCTCGATTGTTTCTGACCTCATATTTTACGTTCTTGCCTTTCTTAGCCCAAATTTTGCATTCCAGCTCCACCAGATCCTATTGAAAGCACACAACAAGCCAACAGCAAAATCAGTTCCACTACCGAATCAAAGAACTCAAACTAATATGTACGAGTACTTGTTCCTACCCAAAGGGTCAACTAATTTTGCATTTGTCTATAAACTGGTGCAACAGGTATCCTCTCCCAGTCATCCAGTCTCTGTTATGGAAAAGAAAGCTACCCTGTTTCTTAAACGAGTTCGCCGTACCAAAATGTCTCAGTTGCATTAGTCTACCACATTTTTTGACAGCCATGAATTGGATAGGCCAAAAGTAGTACAGCTACTTTCCAAATGTCGACAAGTACAGCGCTATAGTACTACTGGTTCAACGCGCAATAGGCTTTTTTACCTTGATCGTTGGATCCGTGGAATCGTCTAGAACCTGTACGATGACCCTATCCGACGGCCACGACAGCCCACACGCTGCTCCGATCGAAAGCTTGTACACCTGCGCCCAACACAAGAGGCAAATCGAGGTATAGTGCTTTTTTTTTTTGCGGTACAGTGCATTTTTGTTTTCTTTTTTTTTGCGGGAAGTGCATTTTTGTTTTTGTTTTCAAAGATGGAAACGAAGTATAGTACAACGTACGTATACTGTATATGTACACGTACACCAACAGCTGACTTAAATACAGTATTAAATTACAGGAATACCCACGCGTACCTCCCTCTCGTTGTACATGGGGATTTGGACGAGCACCATGGGGTAGCCGAGGAGGCCGCGCTCCTCGTCCTCGCCGTCCTGGGCGCCGAGCGGGCCCGCGCTGTACCGCCGCTCGGGACGCCGCCGCACGAGGCTGGCGGCGGCCATGAACACGGCCTCCGCGAGCAGCATCGCCGACATGGCGAGGCACGCGCCCGACACCGCCGCGAGCGCCGGCGCCACGGCCCCGGCGCGCACCGCGTCCCAGCGCCCCAGCAGCTCGCCGCCGCCCGACGCGCGCCACCACCGCAGCAGCGGCAGGCCACCAGACCCGTCGAGCCACTCCGCCTTCGCCGCCGCAAAGGCGGCGGCCCCCTCGCCGTCGCCGGCCATGCGGCTGCGTGCCTCTTTTTGGCTTTTCGAGGCTGCTTTTCCAGTTGTGCGCGTCGGCGCGCAAGGGGGGCGCCTTTGCCCAGGCCTATAGGCGAGTGGAGTTCCCGAGGAGGCTCTAGGTGGCCTGTTAAGATGACATGTGGGACCTGTGCCGCACTCGCGTTGCCGCGCCGACGTGGAGCCCGCCTGTCACGCTCGTGAGTGGGCAAGCATGGAGGTCGCGCTCGTGGGCGAGGGCTGGGAAGATGCCAAGACGAGGCGGGCGTGGAAGCCGAGGGAGGCGTACTCGTGGTCGGCGTTTGATTTTCGGCTTTTGTGGCCGTTGTGGCTGATGGGCACCGGCACCGGCCACCCACCGGCCACCGGAACCGGCGCAAGCACAGGGTTTGAGGGGTGGTTGCGCCAGCACGTGCAGGACGAGAGCTTTTCCACCTCCCGAATTGGATGCGCCCCGTCGTGTCGCTCGTGTTGCGCTAATGGACAAGCAAGTTCGTTCTCGCCCATCTGGCTCATAGTACACGCAATGTTTTACGGTCAAAAAAGTACAGGCAATGTTTCTTTTTCTTTTAAGTTAACTAGCAAAGTGGCCCGCTCAATTGCGCGGGCTAGAAATTTACGATGTTGTCTTACTTAGGCAATATATTGCACATCATAGATCCATTTATATTAATATTGAATTAGTGTTGTTTTTCACAACAATTTTGAAAACTCAAATATGTCACCAAAAAATGGCTATTCAGTGTCTCAAAAGAAGCATGTTCAGGAAATTTCTCAAATATGGTTGCAAGCAGAAAGTAGAACTATTACTAAAGATGTAACAATTTAGTTTGATTGTCCATAGCAGAGAAAATATATAATTTTTCCTTTAGAATTCCAATAAAAATATAAAAAATTATACCATCAGATCATTAAATCCATCTGCATCTTTAAGTTATATGTGAGTGTAAGCTTAACCAAACACTTGTCATGTCAAATATTATGCCAAGAACCATCAGTAAACATTAGGTTCTTAGCACTCATCTAATAAAACTCCCAAGTTTGCATGAAAGCATATGTAAGGCACATCGACAACCATAAGCTTAACTTATCTATTTTTTAGAAATACAAACAAAACTAATATTCTTGAAAATACAGATGCAAATGCAATAAAATGTATAGTTTTGTGAACTATTTCCATGAAAATAATTCGTTCAAAAGTAATTGATAATTTGTTTTTTAGGACAGTCCACAAATAAGGACTTCGAAGACATTTGCCACATGTATTATCTAGCATTCTCGTGCATTCCATTCATCATCTTACTTGTGTGTGAATAATAATTAAAGCATGCACCATCTCCAAATGTTAGTCAATCTATGTCGATGATATATTTATAATCTCTAAAATCTATGTGAATAGGCAAGTACCATAAACTCCCGATTAATATATGAACATGTATCTTGTAGGTAAAAGGACTATGCACAACGAATCTAATGGGCTTGATCCTTCCCGAGATGCATCTCTACTGCCCGCCCCTCTCTAACATATATACAAAGCCTCCAACTGGAGTGTGTATAGCATGCAAGAAAACATGTTCATGCCAAAAAATAAATGAATGAAAGCTCCAAAAGTAAAAAATTAAATGAATGTAAGCTCTAAATTAAATGAATTATAAGCATAATATATTATAAGCATAAAATTATCGTGTAAGTCGACCATAACTTGTCATGTTTAGCAAGCATCACTAAATTGTAGGCTTGGCTAGAAGTACTTTCATAGAGTTTATCTTATGCCTGATGAGATGTTCACGTAGTTGGTTTATCAGTTAATCTGTACTGATAATATCGTACATAGTGTGGGAGTTCCCAAGAAAAGTGTAAACTTAGTCAAAACTGCGCTCACAAGAAATTATTAGGCTTTCTGAAAAACTTAGGATAAGCTATTCAATATAAGCACACATGAACAATATAGGCGTAGCTGACATGAAGTTATAGGAACCATCTAAACTGGATGTCAGTAGTAGTCCAAAATCCTACTACTTCGTATGACCATATGAGCTGCAACTGTTAGATAATATAGAAGTTTAGAATGCTATCTAGGATGGATTATTATTAATAACTACAGTAAGTTATAAAGGGAATCCAAAGAATATGCCCTGTATATATTTAAACATAGAAATAGTGTATCCAGTCTTGCACAAAGCGTAAAAATACAGTTTGCTTACAGACAGAGAAATGCATTTTGACTCCTAGGAGCACCTAGTCCTAGAGAGAATAACATAATCTGAAGAGAAAAGCACACTTCACTTACAACATCAACAATTCCAAGATAAATATCACTCGTGCGCGTTCGAGTATTAGGTTTTCATGTAAAGATAAGAAATTTTGTTTTCAGGAAAAATATAAGTACTCTCAAAACGTAATTTCTGGTGCTAAACAATTTGTTTTTTGTAAACGCTAAAATACATATATGTTTGCATCAAGAGTTATTTGTACTATCAAGGCTTGAATAGTGACTTCTATTATATTTCTGAAATTATTTGACATTGAGAAAATGTATTCCTTTTCACCTAGGAGCATTCCCATGGACGCACCTTCGAATTTCCGCCAACATACACACACATCCATGGACACGTGTGCACCTTCGAATTTCCGACCACGTACACATCCATCTGGGATGAACATTAAATTCTGAAATAAATAATTAAAACTCACCTGTGCACCTTTGAATTTCTGCCCGCGTGAACATACATCCAGATCAATGATCGGTGAAATCTGAAAAAGAAATGCCTACATTTTTTCATGCGAAACTAAGACATATATTATTGCATTAACATTTACTTGCACCGCGAAGGCATGAATATTAACTTATATTTTAATTTTTAATTATTTGATATTGAAAAAATGTTTTCTTTTCACTTGGGAGCGTATGTATGGAGGTACCTTCAAATTTCCTTATACATACACATACATCCGGGACGAATGGTAAAACCTGAGAAGCACATAATTACTACTCACCATTGCACCTTCAAGTTCCCCGTGCGTACACATACGTCAAGTGACCAGCAAAATCCAAACTTATAAATGTCAAAATATTAATTGGAAAACACATGCGTACATGACCAAAAAAAATACCTGCTATTTATATTAATGGTAATAACCTAGCCTAATCATAGTAACGTATTACTATAATATAGGCAGTGTAATCAGCTAGCTATAGCCCACCAACGTACACCCTTGAGTCTACATAAAAAAGTTTAGGTTTTAAGACATTTTGAGACATTGGCTACCATGAACCGTTTATGTTATTCTGTTCATCTGTTTGAAGACCAAAGATAACAGGGTTCTAATTTTCAGTGAGCATAGAAATTTTAAGCTATTGGTCGTACAGATCAATCAGAGCTTTGGTCAACCTAAGCTAGCTTTCTACATACCTGTCACACATAAGGATTAGAGATTCCATCGACGTAATCTATCGGCGGACGTCGTTGATACAAGCTTGTGGCAATCGCCCAATTTGCTCGCGTGCTTCTGTAGTGTTTCCAGCCGGCGGCAAGAATCAATCAAGCCACGGCTGTTGTGTACATGCGTGTGTTGTACTATCTACTGAAGCTAGTTAGATTTTCCTAATAACATGAGTTTCAGGAGTGGATCAATCAGATCTTTGATTAACCGAGTTAGCTTTGCACGTACCTAGCATGCATGAGGATTAGGTCCGATCAGCGATTGAACGTAATCTACCAGCCGGCCGCAGTGTAGCGATTGGACGAAGAGCGAGCAAGCATCGACTATTGAGGGAGCCGTGCTCCTCTTGCCGGCCAATCGTCATACCTGTTAATGGAAGCGCTTGGCCGCCTAGGTAAGAGAATTGCCGGCGCCAGGATGGGCAGCATCGGGCAATTGGTATTTTTTTTTAACAATTGGTTGTTTTTCTTGGCTAGGGGAGATTGGTATTTACATGAAAGAGTACTTGGTGGTGGCATAGTGGGTAATTTCTTTTAACTTCGACTATGAAAGGTTATTTTTATGATCTATCGGACGTGATTTATTAGTTTACTAAATTAACGGCTAGATATTTTTAATTTTTGTGAGATTTTCTAGCATATTTATCTTAATTTTGGTTAACCCGTTAATTACTTTTTATATATAATAGATAATAGATATCACGATTAGTACATAAAATTGTGGGCATTCTTTGGTTCATAGGATAGAATTATCATAGGAACAGAAAACTTGTAGAAAATAATATGATATGTATCTCAAATCGTATAAGTAGGAATAGAAAAGGAGATGTCATTTTGTTCAAATCATAGGAATTGTTCCATTGAGTCTAAGCTCATGTTTATTTTTCTTTGAAATGTGCAGGTTATGAACCAATCCTATGTAAGAATAAAAATCCATTCCTATGAGCCAAAGGGTTCTTAAGGAAAAATTCCTCTAAGAATCCTATCCTACAAAACAAATTCCTCCAAACCAAAGGAGACCGCAGTGATGGGAAGGGAACAGAATCATACAATAAATAAATAAAAACCAAAAAGTGGTCATTCAACTTACCTACCAGAACGTTTGCATACTTCCCCTAGAAAAAAGAACGTTTGCATACAATTCTGTTAAGTTTGACGGACGTCGTCTATTTTCCTGTTAAATGCGGTAGCATCTCTCTCTCTCTCCCTCTCTCTCCTAGGGTGGACCCACTTGTCAGTGGGGATTGAGGGTATCAAAAATGCGCTACGGGAGATTTGAATATGGGGCCTTTGTACAAATGGCTTAAACGCACGCATGAAATAACCAACCAACCTCAAGGCACTATCTGTTTTAAGCTGAGATAAATTCTTGTTATCTCGGTCACAGAGATAAAGAAAGCAATAGAAGATGTTGGGGAACGCAGTAATTTCAAAAAAATTCCTACGCACACGCAAGATCTATCATGGTGATGCATAGCAACGAGAGGGGAGAGTGTAGTCCACGTACCCTCGTAGACCGTAAGCGGAAGCGTTATGACAACGCGGTTGATGTAGTCGTACGTATTCACGATCCGACCGATCCTAGTACCGAAAGTACGGCACCTCCGCGATCTGCACACGTTCGGCTCGGTGACATCCCACGAACTCTCGATCCAGCTGAGTGTCGAGGGAGAGCTTCGTCAGCACGACGGCGTGATGACGGTGATGATGAAGTTACCTACGCAGGGCTTCGCCTAAGCACTACAACGATATGACCGAGGTGGAATCTGTGGAGGGGGCACCGCACACGGCTAAGACAACTGTCAACTTATGTGTCTATGGGGTGCCCCCCTCCCTCATATATAAAGGAGTGGAGGAGGGGGAGGGCCGGCCCTCTATGGCGCGCCCTGGGAGGAGTCCTACTCCCACCGGGAGTAGGATTCCCCCCTTTCCCTAGTTGGAGTAGGAGAGAAGGAAGGAGGAGAGAGGGAGAAGGAAAGGGGGGCGCCGCCCCCCTTCCCTATTCCAATTCGGACCCAAGGGGGAGGGGGCACGCGGCCTGCCCTGACCGCCCCTCTCTCTCTCCACTAAAGCCCATTAGGGCCCATATACTCCCCGGGGGGTTCCGGTAACCCCCCGGTACTCCGGTAAATGCCCGAACTCACCCGGAACCATTCCGATGTCCAAACATAGTCATCCAATATATCAATCTTTATGTATCGACCATTTCGAGACTCCTCGTCATGTCCGTGATCATATCCGGGACTCCGAACAACCTTCGGTACATCAAAACACATAAACTCATAATACTGATCGTCACCGAACGTTAAGCGTGCGGACCCTACGGGTTCGAGAACTATGTAGACATCACCGAGACTCATCTCCGGTCAATAACCAATAGCGGAACCTGGATGCTCATATTGGTTCCTACATATTCTACGAAGATCTTTATCGGTCAAACCGCATAACAACATACGTTGTTCCCTTTGTCATCCATATGTTACTTGCCCGAGATTCGATCGTTGGTATCTCAATACCTAATTTAATCTCGTTACCGGCAAGTCTCTTTACTCATTCCGTAATGCATCATCCCGCAACTAACTCATTAGTCACAATGCTTGCAAGGCTTATAGTGATGTGCATTACCGAGAGGGCCCAGAGATACCTCTCCGATACTCGGAGTGACAAATCCTAATCTCGATCTATGCCAACTCAACAAACACCATCGGAGACACCTGTAGAGCATCTTTATAATCACCCAGTTACGTTGTGACGTTTGATAGCACACTAAGTGTTCCTCCAGTATTCGGGAGTTGCATAATCTCATAGTCATAGGAACATGTATAAGTTATGAACAAAGCAATAGCAACAAACTAAACGATCATCGTGCTAAGCTAACGGGTGGGTCAAGTCAAACACATCATTCTCTAATGATGTGATCCCGTTTATCAAATGGCAACTCTTTGTCCATGGCTAGGAAACTTAACCATCTTTGATTAACGAGCTAGTCAAGTAGAGGCATACTAGTGACACTCTGTTTGTCTATGTATTCACACATGTACTAAGTTTCCGGTTAATACAATTCTAGCATGAATAATAAACATTTATCATGATATAAGGAAATATAAATAAGAACTTTATTATTGCCTCTAGGGCATATTTCCTTCAGTCTCCCACTTGCACTAGAGTCAATAATCTAGATTACATTGTAATGATTCTAACACCCATGGAGTCTTGGTGCTGATCATGTTTTGCTCGTGAGAGAGGCTTAGTCAACGGGTCTGCAACATTCAGATCCGTATGTATCTTGCAAATCTCTATGTCTCCTTCCTTGACTTGATCGCGAATGTAATTGAAGTGTCTCTTGATGTGCTTGGTTCTCTTGTGAAATCTAGATTCCTTTGCCAAGGCAATTGCACTAGTATTCTCACAAAAGATTTTCATTGGACCTGATGCACTAGGTATGACACCTAGATCGGATATGAACTCCTTCATCCAGACTCCATCATTCGCTGCTTCCGAAGCAGCTATGTACTCCGCTTCACACGTAGATCCCGCCACGACGCTTTGCTTGGAACTGCAACAACTGACAGCTCCACCATTCAATAAAAATATGTATCTGGTTTGTGACTTAGAGTCATCCGGATCAGTGTCAAAGCTTGCATCGACGTAACCGTTTACGACGAGCTCTTTGTCACCTCCATAAAAGAGAAACATATCCTTAGTCCTTTTCAGGTATTTCAGGATATTCTTGACCGCTGTCCAGTGATCCACTCCCGGATTACTTTGGTACCTCCCTGCTAAACTAATAGCAAGGCACACATCAGGTCTGGTACACAGCATTGCATACATGATAGAACCTACGGCTGAAGCATAGGGAATGACTTTCATTTTCTCTCTATCATCTGCAGTGGTCGGGCATTGAGTCTGACTCAACTTCACACCTTGTAACACAGGCAAGAACCCTTTCTTTGCTTGACCCGTTTTGAAGTTCTTCAAAACTTTGTCAAGGTATGTGCTTTGTGAAAGTCCAATTAAGCGTCTTGATCTATCTCTATAGATCTTGATGCCCAATATATAAGCAGCTTCACCGAGGTCTTTCATTGTAAAATTCTTATTCAAGTATCCTTTTATGCTATTCAGAAATTTAGTATCATTTCCGATCAACAATATGTCATCCACATATAATATCAGAAATGCTACAGAGCTCCCACTCACTTTCTTGTAAATACAGGCTTCTCCAAAAGTCTGTATAAATCCATATGCTTTGATCACACTATCAAAGCGTATATTCCAACTCCGAGAGGCTTGCACCAGTCCATAAATGGATCGCTGGAGCTTGCACACTTTGTTAGCACCTTTTGGATCGACAAAACCTTCTGGTTGCATCATATACAACTCTTCTTTAAGATATCCATTAAGGAATGCAGTTTTGACATCCATTTGCCAAATTTCATAATCATAAAATGCGACAATTGCTAACATGATTCGGATGGACTTAAGCATCGCTACGGGTGAGAAGGTCTCATCGTAGTCAAGTCCTTGAACTTGTCGAAAACCTTTCGTAACAAATCGAGCTTTGTAGACAGTAGCATTACTGTCAGCGTCAGTCTTCTTCTTGAAGATCCATTTATTCTCTATGACTTGCCGATCATCGGGCAAGTCAACCAAAGTCCATACTTTGTTCTCATACATGGATCCCATCTCAGATTTCATGGCCTCGAGCCATTTTGCGGAATCTGGGCTCATCATCGCTTCCTCATAGTTCGTAGGTTCGTCATGGTCAAGTAACATGACTTCCAGAACAGGATTACCGTACCACTCTAGTGCGGATCTTACTCTAGTTGACCTACGAGGTTCGGTAGTAACTTGATCAGAAGTTTCATGATCATCATCATTAGCTTCCTCACTTACTGGTGTAGGAATCACTGGAACTGATTTCTGTGATGAACTACTTTCCAATAAGGGAGCAGGTACTGTTACCTCATCAAGTTCTACTTTCCTCCCACACTTCTTTCGAGAGAAACTCCTTCTCTAGAAATGATCCATTCTTAGCAACGAATATCTTGCCTTCGGATCTGTGATAGAAGGTGTAACCAATAGTCTCCTTTGGGTATCCTATGAAGACACATTTCTTCGATTTGGGTTCAAGCTTATCAGGTTGAAACTTTTTCACATAAGAATCACAGTCCCAAACTTTAAGAAACGACAACTTGGGTTTCTTGCCAAACCACAGTTCATAAGGTGTCGTCTCAACGGATTTAGATGGTGCCCTATTTAACGTGAATGCAGCCGTCTCTAAAGCATAACCCTAAAACGATAGCGGTAAATCAGTGAGAGACATCATAGATCGCACCATATCTAGTAAAGTACGATTACGACGTTCAGACACACCATTACGCTGTGGTGTTCCAGGTGGTGTGAGTTGCGAAACTATTCCGCATTGTTTCAAATGAAGACCAAACTCGTAACTCAAATATTCTCCTCCACGATCAGATCGTAAAAACTTTATTTTCTTGTTACGATGATTTTCCACTTCACTCTGAAATTCTTTGAAAATTTTAAATGTTTCAGACTTATGTTTCATCAAGTAGATATACCCATATCTGCTCAAATCATATGTGAAGGTAAGAAAATAATGATACCCGCCGCGAGCATCAACACTCATCGGACCGCATACATCAGTATGTATTATTTCCAACAAGTCCGTTGCTCGCTCCATTGTTCCGGAGAACGGAGTCTTAGTCATCTTGCCCATGAGGCATGGTTCGCAAGCATCAAGTGATTCATAATCAAGTGATTCCAAAAGCCCATCAGCACGGAGTTTCTTCATGCGCTTTACACCAATATGACCTAAACGGTAGTGCCACAAATAAGTTGCACTATCATTATTAAACTTATATCTTTTGGCTTCAATACTATGAACATGTGTATCACTACTATCAAGATTTAGTAAAAATAGACCACTCATCAAGGGTGCATGACCATAAAAGATATTACTCATATAAATAGAACAACCATTATTCTCTGATTTAAATGAATAACCGTCTCGCATCAAACAAGATCTAGATATAATGTTCATGCTCAACGCTGGCACCAAATAACAATTATTTAGGTCTAAAACTAACCCCGAAGGTAGATGTAGAGGTAGCGTGCTGACGGCGATCACATCGACTTTGGAACCATTTCCCACGGGCATCGTCACCTCGTCTTTAGCCAATCTTTGCTTAATCCGTAGCCCCTGTTTCGAGTTGCAAATATTAGCAACAGAACCAGTATCAAATACCCAGGCGCTACTGCGAGCATTAGTAAGGTACACATCAATAACATGTATATCAAATATACCTTTCACTTTGCCATCCTTCTTCTCCGCCAAATACTTGGGGCAGTTCCGCTTCCAGTGACCAGTCCCTTTGCAGTAGAAGCACTCAGTCTCAGGCTTAGGTCCAGACTTGGGCTTCTTCACTTGAGCAGCAACTTGCTTGCTATTCTTCTTGAAGTTCCCCTTCTTCCCTTTACCCTTTTTCTTGAAACTGGTGGTCTTGTTGACCATCAACACTTGATGCTCCTTCTTGATTTCTACCTTCGCAGCCTTTAGCATTGCGAAGAGCTCGGGAATTGTCTTATCCATCCCTTGCATATTATAGTTCATCATGAAGCTCTTGTAGCTTGGTGTAGTGATTGAAGAACTCTGTCAATGACACTATCATCAGGAAGATTAACTCCCAGTTGAGTCAAGTGGTTGTGGTACCCAGACATTCTGAGTATATGTTCACTGACAGAACTATTCTCCTCCATTTTGCAGCTGTAGAATTTATTGGAGACTTCATATCTCTCAATCCGGGCATTTGCTTGAAATATTAACTTCAACTCCTGGAACATCTCATATGCTCCATGACGTTCAAAACATCGTTGAAGTCCCGGTTCTAAGCCGTAAAGCATGGCACACTGAACTATTGAGTAGTCATCAGCTTTGCTCTGCCAGACGTTCATAACATCTGGCGTTGCTTCTGCAGCGGGTTTGTCACCTAGCGGTGCTTCCAGGACGTAATTCTTCTGTGCAGCAATGAGGATAATCCTCAAGTTACAGACCCAGTATGTGTAATTGCTACCATCATCTTTCAACTTAGCTTTCTCTAGGAACGCATTAAAATTCAACGGAACAACAACACAGGCCATCTATCTACAACAACATAGACATGCAAAATACTATCAGGTACTAAGTTCATGATAAATTAAAGTTCAAATAATCATATTACTTAAGAACTCCCACTTAGATAGACATCCCTCTAATCATCTAAGTGATCACGTGATCCATATCAACTAAACCATGTTCAATCATCACGTGAGATGGAGTAGTTTTCAATGGTGAACATCACTATGTTGATCATATCTACTATATGATTCACGCTTGACCTTTCGGTCTCAGTGTTCCGAGGCCATATCTGCATATGCTAGGCTCGTCAAGTTTAACCCGAGTATTCTGTAGGTGCAAAACTGGCTTGCACCCGTTGTATGTGAACGTAGAGCTTATCACACCCGATCATCACGTGGTGTCTCGGCACGACGAACTGTAGCAACGGTGCATACTCAGGGAGAACACTTATACCTTGAAATTTAGTGAGAGATCATCTTATAATGCTACCGCCGAACTAAGCAAAATAAGATGCATAAAGGATAAACATCACATGCAATCAATATAAGTGATATGATATGGCCATCATCATCTTGTGCCTTTGATCTCCATCTCCAAAGCACCGTCATGATCACCATCATCACCGGCTTGACACCTTGATCTCCATCGAAGCATCGTTGTCGTCTCGCCAACTATTGCTTCTACGACTATCGCTACCGCTTAGTGATTAAGTAAAGCAATTACATGGCGATTGCATTTCATGCAATAAAGCGACAACCATATGGTTCCTGCCAGTTGCCGATAACTCTGTTACAAAACATGATCATCTCATACAATAAAATTTAGCATCATGTCTTGACCATATCACATCACAACATGCCCTGCAAAAACAAGTTAGACGTCCTCTACTTTGTTGTTGCAAGTTTTACGTGACTGCTACGGGCTGAGCAACAACCGTTCTTACCTATGCATCAAAAACCACAACGATTTTTCGTCAAGTGTGCTGTTTTAACCTTCAACAAGGACCGGGCATAGTCACACTCGATTCAACTAAAGTTGGAGAAACTGACACCCACTAGCCACCTGTGTGTGAAGCACGTCAGTAGAACCAGTCTCGCGTAAGCGTACGCGTAATGTCGGTCTGAGCCACTTCATCCAACAATACCGCCGAATCAAAGCATGACATGCTGGTAAGCAGTATGACTATTATCGCCCACAACTCTTTATGTTCTACTCGTGCATATAACATCTACGCATAGACCTGACTCGGATGCCACTGTTGTGGAACGCAGTAATTTCAAAAAAATTCCTACGCACACGCAAGATCTATCATGGTGATCCATAGCAACGAGAGGGGAGAGTGTAGTCCACGTACCCTCGTAGACCATAAGCGGAAGCGTTATGACAACAGGATTGATTTAGTTGTACATCTTCATGATCCGACTGATCCTAATACTGAAAGTACGACACCTCCGCGATCTACACACGTTCAGCTCGGTGACATCCCACGAACTCTCGATCCAGCTGAGTGTCGAGGGAGAGCTTCGTTAGCACGACGGCGTGATGACGGTGATGATGAAGTTACCGACGCAGGGTTTCGCCTATGCACTACAACGATATGACCGAGGTGGAATCTGTGGAGGGGGGCACCGCACACGGCTAAGACAACTGTCAACTTGTGTGTCTATGGGGTGCCCCCCTCCCCCGTATATAAAGGAGTGGAGGAGGGGGAGGGCCGGCCCTCTATGGCGCATCCTGGGAGGAGTCCTACTCCCACCGGGAGTAGGATTCCCCCCTTTCCCTAGTTGGAGTAGGAGAGAAGGAAGGAGGAGAGAGGGAGAAGGAAAGGGGGGCGCCCCCCCCCCTTCCCTAGTCCAATTCGAACCCAAGGAGGAGGGGGCGCGCGGCCTGCCCTGGCCGCCCCTCTCTCTCTCTCTCCACTAAAGCCCATTAGGGCCCATATACTACCCGGGGGGTTCCGGTAACCCCCCGGTACTCCGGTAAATGCCCGAACTCACCCGGAACCATTCCGATGTCCAAACATAGTCATCCAATATATCGATCTTTATGTCTCGACCATTTCGAGACTCCTCGTCATGTCCGTGATCATATCCGGGACTCCGAACAACCTTCGGTACATCAAAACACATAAACTCATAATACTGATCGTCACCGAACGTTAAGCGTGCGGACCCTACGGGTTCGAGAACTATGTAGACATGACCGAGACTCATCTCCGGTCAATAACCAATAGCGGAACCTTGATGCTCATATTGGTTCCTACATATTCTACGAAGATCTTTATCGGTCAAACCGCATAACAACATACGTTGTTCCCTTTGTCATCGATATGTTACTTGCCCGAGATTCGATCGTTGGTATCTCAATACCTAGTTCAATCTCGTTACCGGCAAGTCTCTTTACTCGTTCCGTAATGCATCATCCCTCAACTAACTCATTAGTCACAATGCTTGCAAGGCTTATAGTGATGTGCATTACCGAGAGGGCCCAGAGATACCTCTCCGATACTCGGAGTGACAAATCCTAATCTCGATCTATGCCAACTCAACAAACACCATCGGAGACACCTGTAGAGCATCTTTATAATCACCCAGTTACGTTGTGACGTTTGATAGCACACTAAGTGTTCCTCCGGTATTCGGGAGTTGCATAATCTCATAGTCATAGGAACATGTATAAGTTATGAAGAAAGCAATAACAACAAACTAAATGATCATCGTGCTAAGCTAACGGATGGGTCAAGTCAATCACATCATTCTCTAATGATGTGATCCCATTTATCAAATGACAACTCTTTGTCCATGGCTAGGAAACTTAACCATCTTTGATTAACGAGCTACTCAAGTAGAGGCATACTAGTGACACTCTGTTTGTCTATGTATTCACACATGTACTAAGTTTCCGGTTAATACAATTCTAGCATGAATAATAAACATTTATCATGATATAAGGAAATATAAATAACAATTTTATTATTGCCTCTAGGGCATATTTCCTTCAGAAGACACAAAGCAGTGCGCTTAGTCACGGCTTCGAGCACAAGACCTCCTGAAAATCATCAGGTATAGGTATAGGTTGGGGGTCCATCAACCCTTGTGGGGCTGGGTGGGGTATCCTGAACTACTGGTATGCTTTTCCTACGTGGTGTTACGATGACAACCTGCATTGTTTCACGTTCAAAGCGGAGACCGGTAGTTTTTATATTAAGAAAATATGACCCATGGTCATGACAACCAGCACAAGTTGTTAGTCAGTGTGATTTACTGAAAGTGAGAATTAATATATATTTTGCAGTGTGATTTATTTACTCAAATAGGAGTTAAAAAATGTGTGCAACTGTTAAACAAGAATTAATCTCGTACATATGGTTAGATTAACTAGAACAGTGGCCCATAACATGCGGGCAATCTCTTTAGTTTATTTCCAAAATAGAGTCATGCATATTTAGATGATTGTCCTAGGTGACTTATTGCTAACTTCTTTCCCCATAATGTGCAATAGAATAATAATCCCTGTACCTTGGGTACATGCTTTGATAGTGAAATTCAAACCTTGGCCAGTAACTAATATTGTTTTGATTTAGTTTAAGTTTTCAACAAAATTAAACCTACAAATATATGGTTTAAGTATGTGACATAAAATTGATATCATTGATTTGTTGTTAAGATCTATCCCTAAAGATTTGCGATTATTAATTAGTGAAAAAATACAAAGAAGAAATTATTATTCACATGTTAAATTTGAATAATGAGACCATGTATATCACAGTGGGAGAGTAACATTCTTTGATATAATAAATTTGCAACGTCATATATTTCAAATCAAGCAACATTTTTTCTTGAGAATTGAAAATTAAATACAGTGTGGAAGGAAACGATACATCAATAATTTTAATCATTAATGCTAATTATAATGAGTTTGGATTAAAAATTGCTAGTTAAAAATACGACAATTTTTTGGATTAAAAATATTTAATATTAGCCAGTAGAGATGGCATTGCCACCCTTATCAAGGATTATTTACATGCAGGTTACACACAGTACACTATTGTAACTGTTACTGAAACAAATATGAGTAAGTTTTGCAAACAATATATGATCATCTTGTGCCTGTATGACAAAGGTTCATATTTATTCCTTGTGAAACGTAATTATCAACTCGACCATGAGCATGGATACAATTTCAGTTACATTGTCAAACATATTCATGCATAACTACATATTGTTTTTCTACTTCTTTCTCCGTCCAGCTACACGCTAATATATTGTTTACACCGACATAAACAGAGACTGCTCCCCGCCAAAAAAATAAAATAACAGAGACTGGATATATGTTTGCTGGTTATCACGTGCGGGCATTCTAGCTGTCTAGGGCGAGGTCATCGATTCGAATCACGGGCGCTCATTTTTAATTATTTGTCGTCCCCCACTGACAATGGGCCCCTACAAACACGGAGAGAGAGAGAGAGTGTGGGTTGCTGCTACGTTTAACAGGAAAATTAACGGCATCCATCAAACTTAACAAAATTGTATGCAAATGTTCTGTTAGGTAAGTTGAAGGATCACTTCTTTGGGGTTTTTAATTCTTGTATGGTTTTGTTTCCACCACTACAAGTTTGTGTACTAATTGTGGTATTAGCTCTTTTGTTTTCTAAGAAAGGACATGGCCTTTTCTAGAAAGCCATGGCATCATTTTAAAGCGGTCGTGTTTATGGAATTGTCAGAGAATTTCGATTTCAATTCTTGTGTTGCGGCAAATGTATATTGTGGCTTTGCGGTAGAAGAGCATTGCTTCACACTGCATATGTTTTTGCTCTCCCAGGGTTCTCTTACTCCTTAAACTAGATGATGTCTTGCAGTCTTGCACGTTGCGCGGGAATTGTGTTAAAAGAAATGCATAAATAGGTGCTTAAAAACAACTAAAAATAATTGAAATGTATAAAAATGTCCTCGGTTTTCATTTAAAAATATAAAACCTAAGAAATAAGTGATAAAATAATGTGTAAAACGGGAAGAGAAACTTAACAAAATTGTATGCAAATGTTCTGTTAGGTAAGTTGAAGGATCACTTCTTTGGGGTTTTTTAATTCTTGTATGATTTTGTTTCCACCACTACAAGTTTGTGTACTGATTGTGGTATTGGCTCTTTTTTTTTCTGAGAAAGGACATGGCCTTTTCTAGAAACCCATGGCATCATTTTAAAGCGGTCGTGTTTATGGAATTGTCAGAGAATTTCGATTTCAATTCTTGTGTTACGGCAAATGTATATTGTGGCTTAGAAGAGCATTGCTTCACACTGCATATGTTTTTGCTCTCCCAGGGTTCTCTTACTCCTTGAACTAGATGATGTCTTGCAGTTTTGCACGTTGCGCGGGAATTGTGTTAAAAGAAATGCATAAATAGGTGCTTAAAAACAACTAAAAATAATTGAAATGTATAAAAATGTCCTCGATTTTCATTTAAAAATATAAAACCTAAGAAATAAGTGATAAAATAATGTGTAAAACGGGAAGAGAAAACCCCAAAATACATGTTTGACTTGATAAGGTGTTATGGTTTGTATGGATATTCATTAATGCCAAAAAGTAACTTGTGAGTACATGCATGACTTTGATGAGGTGGCATGGTTTGCATGGATAAATTTATGTCAAATCTAACTTATGACTACATGCATGACTTGTTGATGTCACACAATTTTGATCGGGCGACTATTGATAATTGAGATGACATGCAAGCACATATGTCAAGAGATATCAAGTAGTGCGGGCATAGCTATTTAGATATAGAAAATATCTCCCGTTTTCTATATCTCTACAGGCATGCACAACACCATGCTTTTATTGGAAGTTTGATGGGGTTTAGATCCGTTAACGAAATACCGTATGCCATGTCATGACATGGGTGGAAGTTTAATTCGATATGGAGGGTGGGGGAGAGTTTGCACCAATATATAAACTCTCTTTCACATCTTATTAGAGCGTGAGAAGAGGAGTGATGCATGCGTGTTCCTCATCCACCACTTGACATGTTTCATGAGCGAGCTGAGCACGAGCTCAAACCCATATCATGAGCGGATAGTGAGTATATCCCCACGTGTCTATGGAGACATGTTCGCCCCGAATTTGCACTTCCATAACTTTGAGTACTTCCTCGACTTTCCTGATCACGCCATGGATGGATGATAACAGTGATGTTGCAACCTTGACCTTTAACTTTCGCACTGCATATTGTAACATCCCAAATTTTTAATTTGGAATGTTATACATTAGATCATCATTGCATATCATATTTTATTGCATTTTGGCTTGATCCTAAAAATTCTACGCAACTCAAGGACCCACGGAGAGAGTTGGGGATTTCGTTATTCTCATATTTGAGTTTTCTCAAATTTTGAAAAGAAGATCGTTTGATTTTAATTATTTTTCTCTTCGAATATTTCTTTTATGAAAATAAAGAGGGGATAAAATGACTTCCCAAAATAAAGAAATATTGGAGATTTAATATTAAAATCAAATAAGAATTTTATTCGGAGTTTTATCGCTATTTTATTTGAATTAGGAAAAACATGCGTTTTTCAAAATTGCATTATAGGCCCAAATAAATGTTCACCTTGCCCACTATATTTTTAGAGGACGGAGAAATTTATTTTAGGATTTTTGAAGTCCGTTTCATCTTTCTTTTCTTTATTTTTCTGCGCGGAATTATTTAAAAAAAATCAACCGACCTAGCCGGGCCGTGCCCGACTAGGACTCGCCCGGCCGGCCTTTATAACCAGCGCCCCGACCCCCGCAGCCCACCAGCCCGCCTCGCCGCCCAAACCCTAACCCTAACCCGCCGCCGCCGCCGCCGCCGGACTTCGCCGCCGCTCGCGCCACCCGTCGCCCGCGCCACCCACCGCCCCGCCGACGGACGCCGTCGCCGCCGCCGCCGCCTCACCGCCGATCCCGCATCCCGCCGGAGTTGCTCGCCGCCGCCGCCGGACTTCCGCCGGAGTCGCCGCCGCCCGTCCCGAGGTAGCCGCCGGTTTTCGTAACGAAAACCGTATGTTTTTTTAGAACCCTCTGTTATTTTTTTTAGATTGGTTTTATTTTTTCCCCGGTTTAGTTATTTAGCGAACGCCCGTTCGTAAGTTCGTTTTAAGGAACGGTTTCCACCCGTTAACCAAGACAGCGAACGTTCGTTCGTTAGCCTGTTTGTCAGTTTTTCTTTTTACAGGGTTTTCCGCGATTATTTTCGATCGCGATTTCTGACCCGATTTTCGTTTTAGTTTATCTTCTCGCTCGTTTATCAGAATCAGGTGATTCAAGCGCCTAGTTCTTCGTCTCGAAGCCCTCTTTCTGTTTAACCAACTTGAACAAGATTTTGCTACTGTAAAATTTGACATAAGTCCAGATTAGTAAACGGATCTTGTTTCTTTCGCAGTTTGAGTTTTGTTGCTTCGTTTGATTTGATTATTTTTGCAAACCGGAGTTCGTAAGTTGAATTTTCTGGTTAGATCTCGTATTTGAGTTTTACCCGTGTTTCTAGTTGTGTGCTTATTGTATGCTTGTTTGTTTATGATAGAGTACCCGGAGTGCGAAGCGTGCTACTACGAGTCTCTAGGTTTCACGGATCATCAGCAAGGCAAGTAACACTTTGATCATACCTCTTTACTACCCAGTTTTATTGCATTAGATCAATCCTCAAACAATTGCATGGTTAGGATCTGATTAACTTGTGGGTTTTGGGAAGTAGATGAGGTAGTACCTATTCACATGTTTATTTTCAAACCTATGGGAGTTACTTCTACGTTGCTTATTGATACTTCTCCAACGTATCTATAATTTTTTATTGTTCCATGCTATATTATATTCTGTTTTGGATGTTTAATGGGCTTTATTATAAACATTTATATTATTTTTGGGACTAACCTATTAACCGGAGGCCCAGCCCAAATTGCTGTTTTTTGCCTATTTCAGAGTTTCGCAGAAAAAGAATATCAAACGAAGTCCAAACGGAATGAAACCTTCGGGAACGTGATTTTCGGAACAAACGTGATCCAGAGGACTTGGAGTCCACGTAAAGAAAGCAGCGAGGAGAGCACGAGGCAGGGGGGCGCGCCTACCCCCCAGGCGCGCCCTCCACCCTCGTGGGGCCCACGTTGCTCCACCGACGTACTTCTTCCTCCTATATATACCTACATACCCCCAAACCAATAGAAGCATCCACGAAAGCCTAATTCCACCGTCGCAACCTTCTGTACCCGTGAGATCCCATCTTGGGGCCTTTTCCGGCGTCCTGCCGGAGGGGGCATTGATCACGGAGGGCTTCTACATCAACACCATAGTCCCTCCGATGATGTGTGAGTAGTTTACCTCAGACCTTCGGGTCCATAGTTATTAGCTAGATGGCTTCTTCTCTCTTTTTGGATCTCAATACAAAGTTTTCCACGATTCTCGTGGAGATCTATTCGATGTAATCTTCTTTTTGCGGTGTGTTTGTCGAGACCGATGAATTGTGGGTTTATGTTCAAGTTTATCTATGAACAATATTTGAATCTTCTCTGAATTCTTTATATATGATTGGTTATCTTTGCAAGTCTCTTCGAATTATCAGTTTGGTTTGGCCTACTAGATTGATCTTTCTTGCAATGGGAGAAGTGCTTAGCTTTGGGTTCAATCTTGCGGTGTCCTTTCCCAGTGACAGCAAGGCACGTATTGTATTGTTGCCATCAAGGATAAAAAGATGGGGTTTATATCATATTGCATGAGTTTATCCCTCTACATCATGTCATCTTACTTAAAGCATTACTCTGTTCTTATGAACTTAATACTCTAGATGCATGCTGGATAGCGGTCGATGTGTGGAGTAATCTCTACTATTAAAGGAGGATCGAACGTCTTGATGGTTCGACCTCTTCACCCGCCCGCCTCGTGCGATAGCTATCCCCATCTCGTGCGATCCCCGCAGAAAAAACCCAGCGAACGAATGAGCCGTTTCCATCAACCTCCGCCCCCACGATCAGGCCACCCACACAGCATGGCATGCAAAAAGCAACGATCAGGCACACACGTCTCAGGCCCCCGTCAGCACCCAACCTCCTTGCTCCTCCCGATCTCATCTATCTCCTAAAAAAATCGCCACAGCCATCCAGCCCGAAGCAGCCGCTCTCCCTCGTATTCCTCGCCGCCGTCCACTCCTAGAGCTTCCTCCTCCACCAAGCGCCCGCCCTCCCATGGTCGTGGCCCATCCTCCACTTTTCCTCACTGTACATCCCCGCACCTACGTACACGAAGCTCACGCAGGCCGCCATTTATCATGCTCACCACCATCCTCGCGCTCAAGCACAGGCCACACATAGATGATGGCGTTGGCCGCGTCGACGAGGTTGGGAGTCCCTCGACCCAACCCTTGCCCTCCCCTGCATTGACGGGCCCACCCGTGACGGGACCGAGACCATGTCCATCTCGCCGTGCCTCGTGATCCCCACTGCGGCGCCCTACCCCGTGCTGCTGCCGCGGGCGCGCGGCCCGCTGGGAATGCAGGCTTTTCCCCCGCCGTGCGCACCGACGCGCTCAGGTGAGGCTGCTCGCTCTCGCCGGGTTCCCCCGGCGCCCGCCTTCCGTCTACTCACCGTGCCGTCGGGTGAGATCTTTGTGCGTGTATGCAGGGGATATGCCGCTCTGCCGCAGCCGCTGGTCCGGCCGTGCCGGAGCCGGGGGAGCGCCGTCGTGTGCAACGCGTCGGTGTAGCTCAGCCCGCCCACGACGCAGTGGGTCTCCGTCGCGGCCGTCGCGTGAGTGCCTCCCCTCATCTCCTTGGTGATACCTAAAAGTACCTTTTCCGGTGCAATTTGCTCCTACAGAAACGCATGAGCCCTATCCGGGCTCCGAATCTGTTCGTGCTTTTGCTTGCGAGAGCTGTAAATTGCGCAACTGCTGGTGTCAGATTGTAAGATGCATGATCCTGCCATAGATTCTGCAACCTGTCGATGGTTACTCGTTCAGAACTCAGAGGGCATCATACAACAACTGTTAGATGGAGTTGGTTCTTGATCAAACATGAGCTGATATTTTCACAGCAAGTAAAAAAATAAACGCATCATGTCCACAGCTCTAGGAGGTAGGAGCAACATTAACACACTTCACAAGAACTAGATAGACAGTGTACTTGCAGTACCATATGCTGCGATGATGAATGCTGCTAGATATTCAGTCTGTTTACACATGAACATGACACCTTGTGTTCAGTAGCATCACTCTGTATCACAGGAAAGTGCAATGCATGGTTTTTGTATTAAATGTTTGAATGTCATATAACTCGAATGCAGAAATTTACTCAGCGTTTGGACCACTTGGTGACTTGCTTAGCTTGCTGCAGAATTGTAGTGTTACTTTATGCTTCTGATCCATCATAAGTTACTATCGATCGCATTCATGTTACGATACTAACTTGTCAACACCAAGGTGGTAATCTTGCTTCAGATCTTGGATGAGTTACTGGAGCTATTCAGGCCATGACTCCAATTTGTAATTGCTTTCTTGAGGACCGGCAATCTTGAATAACTAAAAGTAGTAATAATCCTTTGAAAACTCAGCTCTTGCTATTCGCCATGTAGTTTCTTCCATTCTGTGACATATTTGGTTTTGTCATAAAATGTTGCACTATTATTTGAGCATTTTATTTATTACTCTTTTGCCTGTTGCAGAGTGCTCTTGCTTGCTAAAGGCACAGGCATACACAAATCTTTCCTCGTGCCATTGTTTGTTCTGCAAGCACTTGGCCCTGTAATCTCATGGATCAAGTACGGTTCTGCCACTTGGCCCAAAAGAATTATTACCTTTTCCTCGTTTCTTGCTATTTCTACTGGATGTTTATTCTTTTTGAGACAGGAATACTTACTTTTGGCGTACTTATCCTATGGTGTCTATTCCAAATTTTAGGAGTGAATATGGGCTGTGGACTGCTTTTCTTGCGCTTGCAGTGCATTTGTTCTTACCCTTTCCAGGTAGAGTAACAACGAAGATCCATACGTCCTGCTTAAAATCAAGTATGATATTTGACAAGAGATGGAACAGATATATGTTACTTATGCACGTGTGTCTGTCTATTGCAGATGAGCTAGAGCTTCCACTGTCAACGATGCTGGCGGTCAGCATTGCTCCTTACCAGGTGATGAATGTGAGGTATGTAACATTCTCACCAGTTTGAAAGACATTGGCTGTACTGCTGCATATGTCTTTGATAATTCAACCACTTGGTCAATTGTCCGCTAGATGAAAAGTGTCTAAAAAGAAAGGAAATTAACCTGTAGAAGAACTTTTAAGCTGAGAATTCATCGCCTAGCTTAGCCAGTGCGACGTGAAAAAGGTATAAGAGGATCTAGCTTAATCCATGTGTATGGTAGCAGATCATATACTTTGCTTTTTTGCAATTTTCTAAATTACAGTTTCACCCCTAGCCACATTTGCGGGTAAAACATTGTAGTTTGCGCAAGCAGCAGATCTAGAGAATCTTTTGTAGGGCGTGAGTTACTTGATAGACATCTAATAAAAAGAGCCATTTTCTTTCAGGTTGATACAGAATATACCAGTGCTATTGGGTGCTCTTTGGTACTACAATTGCCTCACCCACTCTACAAAACCTTGAGTGTATACGGTCTTTTGTTCTTCACTATTACATTATTAAGGCTGCTAATTTGTGACATGTACAGATGAAAACACATAATGCGACATAATTGATTCATCTGACGATCCAGTGTTCCCTGCTCTTTTTGTGTGAACTCCAGCTAGAAAATTTAGCTGGGGTATTTTTTTGCCACTTATTATTTGTTACAAAGAGTTGGGTGTTTCTAGACACAAAATATTTTGTTTACTGGTTTGTACTAATGGGTTAGTTCCATCTCAGGCAGTGTTGATAAAAAATGAAATTTGGCCATAGGTTGATCGATCACTGATGGTACAGATGTGAAAAGCAACAATTTTATATCCCACTGTGTTGGACCCAAATACCTTCTGGAAAAAAATATGAAGGGTGGGATACTAGACCGCCATGTAATTTCAGTTATATCTTTATAAAATAGGTGGAATTTTAGGTATGGTCTGCTATCCCCCCCAACCCCCTCCCTAATTTGGTTCTATTTGTTTTTAAGGTACCTATTTATTTTGAGTTTCTCTATGTCAAACACAGAGGTTGAATGTATGGATGTTTTTTTTGACGGGAGGTTGAATGTATGGCTTAGCACTACATGTGGCTTGTTCTGCTCAAGTTATTTCAGATACATGCCTCAGTTAATCCTTTGCAGGATCTTGAGGAGCTCTTCCGTGTTGTAGTGCTTTGAAGGTGAAGCACGTTCCTTGGATTTTGCTCTGTTATTGTTGTAATAAGTAGTATCTTTGTGCTTTTAGCATTGAGAATATTCAAGGAACTACCTACTACGACATTATTTTCTAGGAAAATTAGGTCATAACAAGAGACAATGAATCCGTTATTTTCCTTGTTGTGGGTAGGGTCGAATTTTGTATGATTTTGATTGACCAAGCTTGCTTGCTGCTTGCTTGTCAGACAGGCTATGTTGGTGGATTTTAGAGAGAACTTGTCTTCGAACAATACTATCCAGAAGCAGCAAGGGAAAGACAACCATTGCATTACTACACTTAGATAATTTTGACTTGTTAGCTACACCCTTTGGATGGTGCTACTTGTAGAAAATTATAGACAATCAACCCTTCAAAATTTACCGGACACATCATCCTGGAGTACAAGATATTTTTATAACTATGCCTACAGCTCATGATCTCTATGCCTAAATTTATTATTTGGTGGCATTGTGAGGATATTTTTCACGGTGACCAATATCCATTAAGCTATAAGAGATTGGTTTGAGAACATGGAGATACATTTTCTCTTACACATAATGATAAGAATGTATGTCGACTATTTTATGGGTCGAGCGCTTTTGGCAGAGGGCTTGTTAGAGCAAAGAGTTGACCGTGTGTTTGTAGTTGATGGGGAGACAACTGGCAAGGTTGGAACACCAACAATGATGATGAATGGCGTGCAAATTTATTGTTCCGTGGCAACGCACGGGCACTAAGCTAGTAGTAGTAGATGCAGAATCGTTTCGGTCTACTTGTCGCGGACGTGATGCCTATATACATGATCATACCTAGATATTCTCATAACTATGCTCAATTCTATCAATTGCTCGACAGTAATTTGTTTACCCACCGTAATACTTATGCTCTTGAGAGAAGCCACTAGTGAAACCTATGGCCCCCGGGTCTATTTTCCATCATATTAATCTTCCAACACTTAGTTATTTCTATTGCCGTTTATTTTACTTTGCATCTCTATTTACTCTTTATCATAAAAATACCAAAAATATTATCCTATCATATCTATTAGATCTCACTCTCATAAGTGACCGTGAAGGGATTGACAACCCCTTTATCGCGTTGGTTGCGAGGTTCTTGTTTGTTTGTGTAGGTGCGTGGGACTCGCGTGTGGTCTCCTACTGGATTGATACCTTGGTTCTCAGAAACTAAGGGAAATACTTACGCTACTTTACTGCATCACCCTTTCCTTTTCAAGGGAAAACCAACGCAGTGCTCAAGAGGTAGCAAGAAGAATTTCTGGCGCCGTTGCCGGGGAGATTCGCGCCAAGTCAAGTCAAGATTTGACTCCCAGCAACGAGCCATTTCTGGCGCCGTTGCCGGGGAGTCTACGCACAAGTCAAGACATACCAAGTACCCATCACAAACTCATCTCCCTCGAATTACATTATTTGCCATTTGCCTCTCGTTTTCCTCTCCCCCACTTCACCCTTGCCATTTTATTCGCCCTCTCTTTCCCGTTCGCCTCTTTTTCGCTTGCCTCTTGTGTGCTCGTTGCCATGGCCAGCTCGGTCTTCATCCCTTCGTCTCCTGACTTTGAAGTCCTCCACTTAAAGCAAAGACAAGGGGAAAATTTAAAAGATGCTTGGTTTAGGATGCTAGAGTCTTATCGTAGTTGCAATATAGAGGGAGATTTCAAAATTTTGCTTCGCAATTTTTATGTTGGGCTAACCTTGTCCCATAGACAACTCCTCGATTTTTCCGCCAAAGGTAGTTTTATTGATATTGATCCTGGCTTCGCTTATGAAATTATAGAGGGGATAGTGGGAGTACTCCCCCTACAAAAAGGATCATCCCTTACCCAAGAAGGAACTCAAATTCTAGAGAAATTATGTGAATTGCAAAAAATTGTTGAACCTCTTAAAAGTATTGGTGGGAATATCAACCACATGAATAATCTGATTACACTTTGCAATAAGCGGCTGTATGCTTTAGATCAAAGGATCACCGAGCATAACTCCATTAAGAAGTTGCCTACCAAAGATGGCAATACCTAGATCTATCCTTGCTTTTATGCCTAGCTAGGGGCGTTAAACGATAGCGTTTGTTGGGAGGCAACCCAATTTTATTTTTAGTTTTTTTTGCTTTTTGCTTCTGTTTAGGAATAAATATTTGATCTAGCCTCTTGTCAGATTTGTTTTTATGTTTTAATTAGTGTTTGTGCCAAGTTAAACCTATAGGATCTTCTTGGATGATAGTTATTTGATCTTGCTGAAAATTCCAGAAACTTTCTGTTCACGAAAACAATTGTTAAAAATCACCAGAACGTGATAAAATACTGATTATAATTGCAGCAGATCAATAAACAAATTTTCTAGGTCTTCCTATTTTGGTAAAAAAAAATTGAGTTCCAGAAGTTTGCGTTAGTTACAGATTACTACAGACTGTTCTGTTTTTGACAGATTCTGTTTTTCATGTGTTGTTTGCTTATTTTGATGAATCTATGGCTAGTAAAATAGTTTATAAACCATAGAGAAGTTGGAATAGAGTAGGTTTAACACCAATATAAATAAAGAATGAGTTCATTATAGTACCTTGAAGTGGTGTTTTGTTTTCTTTCGCTAACGGAGCTCACGAGATTTTCTGCCAAGTTTTGTGTTGTGAAGTTTTCAAGTTTTGGGTAAAAGATTTGATGGATTATGGAACAAGGAGTGGCAAGAGTCTAAGCTTGGGGATGCCCATGGCACCCCAAGATAATCTAAGGACACCAAAAAGACAAAGATTGGGGATGCCCCGGAAGGCATCCCCTCTTTCGTCTACTTCCATCGGTAACTTTACTTGGAGCTATATTTTTATTCACCACATGATATGTGTTTTGCTTGGAGCGTCTTGTATGATTTGAGTCTTTGCTTTTTAGTTTACCACAATCATCCTTGCTGTACACACCTTTTGAGAGAGACACACAAATCGGAATTTATTAGAATACTCTATGTGCTTCACTTATATCTTTTGAGCTATATAGTTTTTGCTCTAGTGCTTCACTTATATCTTTTAGAGCACGGTGGTGGATTTGTTTTATAGAAACTATTGATCTCTCATGCTTCACTTATATTATTTTGAGAGTCTTAAAACAGCATGGCAATTTGCTTTAATTATAATATCATGAGAAATTTGATGCTTGATAATTGTTTTGAGATATAAAGGTGGTAATATCATAGTTGTGCTAGTTGAGTAATTGTGAAATTGAGAAATACTTGTGTTGGAGTTTGTGATTCCCGTAGCATGCACGTATGGTGAACCGTTATGTAACAAAGTCGGAGCATGAGGTATTTGTTGATTGTCATCCTTTGTGTGGCGGTCGGGATCGCGCGATGGTTAACTCCTACCAACCCTTCCCCTAGGATCATGCGTAGTAGTACTTTGCTTCGAGGGCTAATAAATTTTTTCAATAAGTATATGAGTTCTTTATGACTAATGTGAGTCCATAGATTATATGCACACTTACCTTTCCGCAATTTTCTAGCCTCTTCGGTACGGTGCATTGCCCTTTCTCACCTTGAGAGTTGGCGCAAACTTCGCCGGTGCATCCAAACCCCGTGACATGATACGCTCTATCACACATAAACCTCCTTATACCTTCCTCGAAAAAGCCACCATACCTACCTATTATGGCATTTCCATAGCCATTCCGAGATATATTGCCATGCAACTTTCCACCGTTTCGTTTATCATGACACGCTCCATCATTGTCATATTGCTTTGCATGATCATGTAGTTGACATCGTATTTGTGGCAAAGCCATCGTTCATAATTCTTTCATACATGTCGCTCTTGATTCATTGCATATCCCAGTACACCGCCGGAGGCATTCACATAGAGTCATATCTTGTTCTAAGTATTGAGTTATAATTCATGAGTTGTAAGTAAATAAAAGTGTGATGATCATCATTATTAGAGCATTGTCCCAAGTGAGGAAAGGATGATGGAGACCATGATACCCCCACAAGTCGGGATGAGACTCCGGACTAAATAAAAAGAAAAATAAAAAGAAAAAAAGGCCATAAAAAAGAGAAAAGGCCCAAATAAAAAAAATGAGAGAAAAAGAGAGAAGGGATGTAAGTGCATCTAGTGCCCCTTAGTGATTTTGGTGTATTGAAGACTTATAGGTTAAGGGACTAATGTGTTTATGAGTGTACACAAGTCTATAAGTCTATGAGGAGTTTGATATTTACATAGAAAATCGACCCCTAAAAATGAAGTTCTTCGACTGAAGACTTTGGATTTCTGAAGACTTTCTGAAGACTTTGAAAGTGAAGAAATTGGTGTGACCTTGAAGACTTGGTATTCATTTGAGGAACATGAAGCGTGAAGACTTTTGTTTTCGTAGTTTCATTTTTTCTTTCTTGAGTCATAGGAAACACCGTACTGTTAAAGGGGGTCGAGGAAATACTAAGGAAAAATTTCCAAGTGATGATCAACTCAAAATCCTACACCTACCAATCCCTTCGAGTGAAGCCATTGGAAATCTCATACAGTTCAGTCATATTCTTCAGTGACAGAGACGAAGTTCTTCTGTCTCTAAGGAATTTGTTCTGACTGAGGAGTTAGGAATTCGCCAGTGCGGATTGCCTACACTGTGAGGAACATGATAGCCCTGAGGAATTTGATACTCAAATTTCCGACCGTTGCTGTGCTATGCGCCAACTGTCCCAAAATATCTACCACCTAACGGTCATATCATTGAAGGGCATTTATGTCTTATCATGTTGGGCTGCTCCCTAGGCTATAAATAGCCGCCCCCTACAACCACTAGCTGGTTGGCTGCTCCGAGAGAAACTGACACTTGTCATTTGAGAGCATCCCATCCTCCGAGGACTTTGAGCGAAAATCATCGAGTGAGGAAAACCCAAACCCAAACACCTACAAACCCAAAGTGATTGAGCATCACTGAAGACATTGATCCTGCGTGGATCGCCGAGTGACCGAGTTTGTGAAGGTTTCGAAGTCACCTGAAGACTTACCACGAGTGATTGGGCGAGGTCTGTGTGACCTTAGCTCAAGGAGAATACGGTGAGGATTGTGTGTCCGGGACTGTGTGTCCTCAGGTTTAAATACCTAGCCGCTCCAACCAGACGTACAACTGAGACAGCAGTTGGAACTAGTCTACCAAATCATTGTCTTCACCAAGCCTACTAGTTCTATTTCCTCAACTCTTTCATCTCCTCATAACTGTGTTGTGTGCTTGTTCATATCTGTGTTTGAAGACTTTGATTGAAGACTTTCTCAATTTCCTCAGTTCAATTTCTTCAGTCTGTTTGTCTTCATCCTGTGTTATCCTGTGTTTACGCTTTCTGTACTCTGTGCTTGTCTTCATTTCATCATGATGACCATGCTTGTGTTCTGCTATGCTTACTTTTGAGTACTTATTTCGCTGCAAGTAGTTCTTCGCTAAGGAATTTCCTCACCCGCAAATTCCTCAGTGAAGAATTCTTAAAAATTGCCTATTCACCCCCTCTAGTCGATATAACACACTTTCAATTGGTATCAGAGCGAGGTACTCCTTGTTCTGTGTGATTTTGGTTTAACCGCCTAGAGTTTTAGTTATGTCGACCACAGGTATGACGACTGTGTCATGCCCCATCTTTGACGGTCACGAGTATCCCAAGTGGAAGGCCATGATGAAGAAGCGCCTCATGGCGATGAACAGCGAGTTGTGGACCGTCACTGAAATTGGTCTGACCGATCTATGCAAGATGGCGGAAGCTGATGACATTCGCAAGTACACTCTTCTCAACCTCACGGCGAAGGACGTCATCTGCTCCTGTCTGTCTCAAAATCAGTTCAGGAACATCATGCATCTCGATTATGCGAAGCTTATCTGGGACCGTCTCACTAAGGTCTATGAAGGTCATCGAACCTGTCATGATCCTTGGTTTGAGGACTTCAAGGAATCTCTCAAAGCGATGACATTCAAACCAGAATCATCATCTTATGCATCATGCCTTATGGCAAAAGATGCTAAGGTAACTGAATGCTATCTATCTGAATCCAGTGATGATGAATCTGGTGATGAATTTGGACCCAGCTATGTCAAACTTGCTTCCCTTGCCACTAAACAACAAAGAGCTTTGGAAAAAGTTCAATACATGCTAAATAAGAATGATGATATATTGGGTGAAGAAATGGATCAGTTGAAAGCTTTGGCTGAGAGTCTTCAGAGACTTCAGTCTAAGTTTGACACCCTTCAAGGTCATCATAACACTCTCTTATCTGATCATGAGAAGCTTTCTTATGAATTTCTTCAAAGAAAGCAACATCTTGAAAAGCTAAGAGTGAGTTATGAAGATCTTCAGAAGGAGCGCGATTCATTACTTGCTCAACAAATCAGCGCTTCTCAGGAAGAATTTGTTCCTCCATGCTTGAAGTGCATTTAACGTGAATCTGCTAATTCTTCACCTGAATGTTCAAATGCTTCTAATGCTACAAATTCTTCAACTGTCTCTGCTATCACTAATTCCTCATCTGAGGACATTGCTAGTATCACTGATGATGCAGGGCTGAAGGAATTGTACATGACAGGCCTGTACAAAAGCTAAGGGCATGATATGTTGGCACTAACTGTAGGAACGGTTCCCCTATGAAGAAAATCTGAGTTCCCAAAAGGTGCCTTGAAAGTCTTCAGGTGAATGTCCTCATGACTCCACCTGTGAAGAATAGGAACCCCAGATCAAACTCTTCATACGGACCAAATTCCTCATGTGGATCAAATTCCTCAAAAGGATCAAAGTCCTCATATGAACATCATCGTGCTAACAACTCTGTTTTGCAGGGAAGAGCTAAGGGCTATGAATATGAGCATTATTCTTCTAACCATCATGTTCATAAGTCCTCGAAGAATTTCTCTGCTTATTCATATGCTTATCCTAACTCCTCTTATGTGAAATGAAATGGATTAGCTTCTATGCCACCTTTCTCATATGGAGCTCGCAGAGTGATGAACTCTTTGCCACCCCTTCAAATGTAGGTGGTGAAGAAAAAGAACTAATCTCTTCTACAGGGTCAGGTCTCCAGACGAGCGTAAACGTCTGAATAATTTGCTGGAGACCTGAGAGTGCCTAAAAGGACGCAGGCTAATCATGATGAAATGAACTTTCATTTCTCACGTCCTCATACTGGTTTATCTGTTGCATTGCTTGATGAAATTTATCTGATGAATTGGTGTCATATTCTTCACTGATGAAGTATATGAAGTTCATAAGTTGCACTAATTCATCTGCAGGATGATCAACCCAAAGCCACTGAGTGGGTCCTCGATAGTGGATGTACAAATCACATGACTGGTGACAAGAATCTATTGATGGATGCTCCCTTATCACTATCGCATCTGAAGCATATCATCTTCGCTGAGAAAGGCAAAAGTCTGGTATTGGGTCTAGGTAAGGTTGCGATCTCAAAGGATCGACACATGGACAAAGTCATGCTTGTCGAGTCCTTAGGATACAACCTCATGTCTGTCTCAATGCTTTGCGTTCTTGATATGGTTGTTGTCTTTGGCAAGTATCGTTGTGTTGTGATCATGGAAGCTGACAATTCCAAAGTCTTTGAAGGCTTTAGGAGAGGAGACTTGTATATTGTTGATTTCTTTACAGGACCACAACCAGCTGTGTGCCTACTTGCAAAAGCTTCAGAAGGCTGGCTATGGCATCGACGACTTGGTCATGCACGCATGAGGAATTTGCACACGTTGCGAAGAAGAAGCATGTCATTGGCATTGAGAATGTCAAATTCCTCAAGGATCACTTATGCGGAGCCTGTGAAGCTGGGAAGATGACAAAGGCTAAGCATCCAGCGAAGACTATCATGACCACTACTCGACCATTTGAATTGCTTCACATGGATCTCTTCGGTCCTAACCATTATTCTGCAGTTTCAAATGATGCATCTCAATATGGCTTTGTTATTGTTGATGAATACTCTCGTTACACATGGGTACACATTGTTACTTACAAACATGAAGTGCAGGAAGTCTTCAAACAATTTTCCTCGAGGGCTTAACCAACTTTGGTGTGAAAATCAAGCACATCAGAAGTGACAATGGAACTGAGTTCAAGAATTCTGGTCTTGATGACTATCTTGATGAACTTGGTATTACTCATGAGTTATCTGCTCCTTATACTCCTCCGCAGAATGGCGTCGTGGAGCGCAAGAACAGGACTCTTGCTGAGATGGCTTGCACTAT
Organism: Triticum aestivum; assembly: GCF_018294505.1. NCBI lineage: Eukaryota > Viridiplantae > Streptophyta > Magnoliopsida > Poales > Poaceae > Triticum > Triticum aestivum. Next base: position 146,055,092 of record NC_057814.1, read on the forward strand.
GCTTAATGAATACAAAACGCCTCGTCGTTTCTGGATTGATGCAATTGATACTGCTTGCCACATCATCAACATAGTATATCTTCACAAATTCTTCAAGAAGACTGCCTATGAACTCCTCACTGACAAGAAACCCAATGTGAGTTATTTCAAAGTCTTCGGTGCTAAATGCTGGATTAGAGATCCTCATCACAACTCTAAATTTGCATCGAAAGCACATGATGGTTTTATGCTTGGTTACGGAAAGGACTCGCGCACCTACAGAGTCTTCAACAACGTTCTTCACAAGGTTGTTGAAACTGTAGATGTGCGGTTTGATGAAACTAATGGCTCGCAAAGAGAGCACCTACCTTCTGTGATAGATGAACCAGCACCTGAGGAATCTATCAAGTTCAAGGCTACTGAGGATGTCATTCCTACCAAAGAATCTGCTGAAGAATTCATTCCAGAACGTGAAGAACGTCGAGCTAATGCACCTGAAGAAAATGCTGAAGAAAATGGTGCTGGAGAAAATGCTGATCAAATTCCTCGACGACAACCAGCTCATCCTCGTGTTGCAAAAGAAGTGCAAGTTGAAAAGATCATCGATGACATTGAAGCACCAGGTTCTCTCACACGCTCAAGAGCTTCTCATTTATCTAACTTTTGTGGGCACTACGCTTTTGTCTCTATTATAGAGCCCACTAAGGTAGATGAAGCATTTATGGAGCCTGAGTGGATTTAGGCCATGCAAGAAGAATTTCATCTATTCGAGCTCAACAACGTCTGGAAACTGGTCAAACATCCAGATCCTTGCAAGCACAATATCATTGGCACAAAGTGGATCTACCGCAACAAGCAAGATGAAAATGGCCTTGTGGTGAGGAATAAGGCACGGCTAGTAGCTCAAGGCTACACACAGGTTGAAGGAATTGATTTCGATGAAACTTTTGCACCTGTTGCTAGACTTGAGGCTATTCGCATATTACTTGCTTATGCTAACCATCATGATATCACTTTATATCAAATGGATGTGAAAAGTGCATTCCTCAATGGTAAGCTTGAGGAAGAAGTATATGTTGCTCAACCCCCAGGTTTTGAAGATCCAAAGCATCCTGACAAAGTCTTCAGACTCAATAAGGCCCTCTATGGCCTCAAGCAGGCCCCACAGGCGTGGTATGATACCTTGAAGGAATTCCTCATGAAGAAAGGCTTCAAACCCGGTTCACTCGACCCTACTCTTTTCACTAAATCTTATGATGGTGAACTGTTTGTGTGCCAAATATATGTTGATGATATTATCTTTGGTTGTACTGACCAACGTTATAGTGATGAATTTGCCTATATGATGAGTGAAGAATATCAAATGTCTATGATGGGAGAATTGAAATTCTTCTTAGGTCTTCAAATTCGTCAATAGCGCAATGGCATATTCATATCTCAGGAGAAATACCTCAAGGATGTACTGAGGAAATTCGGCATGCAAGATTGCAAAGGTGTCAAAATTCCTATGCCCACAAATGGCCATCTGTGCACTGATGAAAATGGTATTGACTTCGATCAAAAGGTATACCGCTCCATGATTGGTTCTTTATTGTACTTATGTGCATCTAGGCCAGATATTATGCTTAGTGTTTGCATGTGTGCCCGATTTCAAGCTACACCGAAGGAATCACACCATAAGGCTGTGAAACATACTCTTCGATATCTAGCTCACACACCAACACTTGGATTATGGTACCCCAAGGCTCGGCTTTTGATCTCATTGGATATTCAGACTCTGACTATGCTGGTGATCGTGTGGACCGCAAGTCAACATCTGGCACATGTCATTTCCTCGGACGATCTTTGGTCTGTTGGTCCTCGAAGAAACAGAACTGCGTATCACTGTCTACTGCTGAAGCTGAGTACATTGCTGCTGGTTCTTGCTGTGCTCAATTGCTGTGGATGAAGCAAACTCTCAAGGACTACGGCATCAACGTGAAGAATGTGTCTCTCTTCTGTGACAATGAGAGTGCCATCAAGATTGCTCACAACCCAGTTCAGCACTCGAAGACAAAGCACATTCAGATTCGTCATCATTTTCTTCGTGATCATGTGTTGAAGGGCGACATTTCTATTGAGCATGTGAAGACTGAAGAACAGCTAGCCGATATCTTCACAAAGCCCTTGGATGAGAAGAGATTTAGCAAGTTGCAGTGTGAGCTAAATATCTTAGAATCTTCAAATGTTCTTTGAAAAGGACACTCATCCTAACACTTATGCAAAATTGATGACTTAGATGTGCAACACATGAAGAAACGTCTTTCTTCAATCAATGAAGAATAACACTGTGAAGAAATTAACGAAGAATTTGATTCTCAGAACCCTACGACAATTGTAGGCGGTGTCTGAAATCGTCATTCTCATACGGTGGGTCACGCCACCACCAAAGTTGAAAATCTTCAATTTGAGTTTTTCCTCAGTTTTGAAATTCCTCAGTTGTTCAGTTTCTCCAACTTTGCATTGTCTTCACCTTTTCCGTTGTTTTTCTTCATTGGCTATATATATAAGTTTATGTCCTCTACAACATTCACTTATTGCTATTTCTTCAAGTTGCTTTTTCTGCTAAGTGAATGTGATCAGACCCTTCCCCCTCTATGCTAAACTCAACCCAATCTATTCACAAATTCTTCATGTGCGTTCTATTTGAAACTCGTTCAAAATCTTCACTGTGTCCTTGTCAGCTGAAGAATTTGCGAACACAACATTAAAACTGATCTTATCCAAATTTTCGTGCCGCTCAAATCATTACGCATCCCATGAAAACACTTATCTATTCACCCACGATCTCACACAATCTCCACTTCTCAGTACGTGGGTGACACATGTCAAGCGAATGAGAAGGGTCAGGGGCACGTTCGTCCAATTTCTTCAGGCGAACAATTTTTCACCGTGGCTATAAATACCCCTCCCCTTCCTCACTTCTCTTTTACTCCGCTCGACCTCTCTCCGGCTCGAGCTTCTCAAACCCTAGCGCCGCCGCTACTTCATCGTCGCCGGTGAGGAAGAGCTTCACTGCCTCGACCTCGTCGCCGCCGTACTCGCGCCGGCCGTGGATTTCTTCACTCCGCCGCCGCCGTAGCTGTCTTCCTCCACCAAGTTAGGGCGTAGAAGATCTGCACTGACGAACTTCACATCTCCACATCCCAGTTCGTCATGTTCTTCATCCAGGGTAATTAAAATTTACTTTTACTGCCCTCTTTGATTCAAATGTTTTCTGCAAAATCCTCAAAGGTGTTTATTCTTCAGATTCTCACACACTAAAACACCTCACATGTCATCTGCTCTTGATTCATTTCTCTAAGCTATATTTTTCTTCAAGATTCTTCAATTGTGTGGATTTTTTTGATCTGTACAACTCTGGAACCTAAGACAAAGAACGCTTAGTGAAATTCTTCAAGACTCATCTGGTCAAATTCCTCAAACTTGTTCTTTTTACAAAACCTTCTGAGAACGCATATGACTTCTCCAAATTCCTCGCAACTATACTCTGTTCACAGGTACTCATGTCCGCTGCTGAATCACTAGGTTCTCATCAACTTAACTCATTTGCAGCGTTCCTCGAAGAAAAGTTGCATACTGTTGGGGAACATAGCAGAAATTCAAAATTTTCTACGCATCACCAAGATCAATCTATGGAGTAACTAGCAACGAGAGAGGAGTGCATCTTCATACCTTTGAAGATCGCGATGCAGAAGCGTTGCAAGAACGCGGTCGGTGGAGTCGTACACGAAGCGATTCAGATCGCGGCCGAATCCGATCTAAGCACCGAACAACGGTGCCTCCGCGTTCAACACACGTGCAGCCCGGTGACGTCTCCGGCGCCTTGATCCAGCAAGGGAGAGGGAGAGGTTGGGGAAGACTCCGTCCAGCAGTAGCACGCCGACGTGGTGGTGGTGGAGGAGCGTGGCACTCCAGCAGGCTTCGCCAAGCACTACGAGAGACGAGGGGGGAGAGGGGTAGGGCTGCGCCAAGAAAGGGGGTGCGGCTGCCCTATATCTCCCTCACTATATATAGGGGGAAGGGGGGTGGAGGAGGCGCCCTAGGGTTCCCTAGGGGAGGGGCGGCGGCCACAGGGGAAAACCCTAGATGGGTTTGGGCGCCCCCACCCCTAGGAAACTTGCCCCCCAAGCCGGGAGGGGTGGCAGCCATAGGGAGGCGCCTCCACCTCTCCAGGTTACATGAGAGGGGTTGGGAGGGGTGCACAGCCCCTTAGTGGGCTGGTGTACCCCCTCCCCTTGGCCCTTAAGGCCCCCCAACGCTTGCCGGGGCCTCCGAAACACCTTTTGGTCACGCTGGTCGTCACCCGGTACTCCCAGAACAATTCCGGACTCCAATACCCTTCGTCCAATATATCGATCTTCACCTCCGGACCATTCCGGAGTTCCTCGTCACGTCCGGGATCTCATCCGGGACTCCGAACAACCTTCGGTAACCACATACTATTTCCCATAACAACTCTAGCGTCACAGAACCTTAAGTGTGAAGACCCAAAGGGTTCAGGAACCATGCAGACATTACCGAGACACCTCTCCGGCCAATAACCAATAGCGGGATCTCGATACCCATATTGGCTCCCACATGTTCCACGATGATCTCATCGGATGAACCACAATATCGGGGATTCAATCCCGTATACAATTCCCTTTGTCTATCGGTATGTTACTTGCCCGAGATTCAATCGTCGGTATCCCTATACCTTGTTCAATCTCGTTACCGGCAAGTCTCTTTACTCGTTCCGTAACGCATGATCCCGTGACTAACTCCTTAGTCACACTGAGCTCATTATGATGATGCATTACCGAGTGGGCCCAGAGATACCTCTCCGTCATACGGAGTGACAAATCCCAGTCTCGATTCGTGCCAACTCAACTGATACTTTCGGAGATACTTGTAGTGCACCTTTATAGCCACCCAGTTACGTTGTGACGTTTGGTACAACCAAAGCATTCCTACGGTATCCGGGATTTGCACAATCTCATGGTCTAAGGAAATGATACTTGACATTAGAAAAGCTCTTAGCAAACGAACTACACGATCTTGTGCTATGCTTAGGATTGGGTCTTGTCCATCACATCATTCTCCTAATGATGTGATCCCGTTATCAATGACATCCAATGTCCATGGTCAGGAAACCATAACCATCTATTGATCAACGAGCTAGTCAACTAGAGGCTTACTAGGGACATGTTGTGGTCTATGTATTCACACATGTATTACGGTTTCCAGTTAATACAATTATAGCATGAACAATAGACAATTATCATGAACAAGGAAATACAATAATAACCATTTTATTATTGCCTCTAGGGCATATTTCCAACAGTCTCCCACTTGCACTAGAGTCAATAATGTAGTTCACATCACTATGTGATTGTAATGAATCCAACACCCATGGGGTTTGTTCATATCTCGCTTGTGAGAGAGGTTATTAGTCAACGGGTCTGAACCTTTCAGATCCGTGTGTGCTTTACAAATCTCTATGTCATCTTGTAGATGTAGCTACCACGCGCTACTTGGAGCTATTCCAAATAACTGTTCTACTATATGAATCCGGTTTACTACTCAGAGTCATCCGGATTAGTGTCAAAGTTTGCATCGACGTAACCCTTTACGACGAACTCTTTTACCACCTCCATAATCGAGAAAATTCCTTAGTCCACTAGTTCTAAGGATAAGTTCGACTGCTGTCATGTGATCCATTCCTGGATCACTCTTGTACCCCTTGACTGACTCATGGCAAGGCACACTTCAGGTGCGGTACACAACATAGCATACTGTAGAGCCTACGTCTAAAGCATAGAGGACGACCTTCGTCCTTTCTCTCTCTTCTGCCGTGGTCAGGTCTTGAGTCTTACTCAATACTCACACCTTGTAACACAACCAAGAACTCCTTCTTTGCAGATCTATTTTGAACTCCTTCAAAATCTTGTCACGGTATGTATTCATTTGAAAGTACTATTAAGCGTTTTTTGATCTATCCTTATAGATCTTGATGCTCAATGTTCAAGTAGCTTAATCCAGGTTTTCCATTGAAAAACACTTTTCAAATAACCATGTATGCTTTCCAGAAATTCTACATCATTTCTGATCAACAATATGTTAACAACATATACTCATCAAAAATTCTATAGTGCTCCCACTCACTTCTTTGGAATTACAAGTTTCTCATAAACTTTGTATAAACCCAAAATCTTTGATCATCACATCAAAGCGTACATTCCACCTCCGAGATGCTTACTCCAGTCGTTAGAAGGATTGCTGGAGCTTTGCATACTTATTAGCATCTTTCAGGATTGACAAAACCTTCTGGTTGTATCGCATACAACCTTTCCTCAAGAAAATCGTCGAGGAAACAATGTTTTGACATCCTATCTGCAAGATTTCATAAATAATGCAGTAACTGCTAATATAATTCCAACAGACTCTTAGCATCGCTACGAGTGAGAAAGTCTCATCGTAGTCAACTCCTTGAACTTGTCGGAAAACATCTTAACGACAAGTCGAGCTTTCTTAATGGTGACACTTACCATCATTGTCCGTCTTCCTTTTAAAATCCATCTGCACCCAATAGCCTTACGACCATCAAGTAGTTCTTCCAAAGTCTATACTTTGTTTTTATACATGGATCCTCTCTCGGATTTTATGGCCTCGAGGCATTCATCGGAATCCAGGCCCACCATCGCTTCTCCATAGCTCGTAGGTTCATTGTTGTCTAGCAACATGACTTCCAAGACAGGATTACGTACCACTCTGAAGTAGTACGCATCCTTGTCGACCTACGAGGTTTGGTAGTGACTTGATCCGAAGTTTCATGATCACTATCATAAGCTTCCACTTCAATTGGAGTAGGTGCCACAGGAACAACTTCCTGTGCCCTGCTACACACTAGTTGAAGTGACGGTTCAATAACCTCATCAAGTCTCCACCATCCTCCCACTCAATTATTTCAAGAGAAACTTTTCCTCGAGAAAGGACCCGTTTCTAGAAACAATCACTTTTGCTTCCGGATCTGAAATAGGAGGTATACCCAACTGTTTTGGGTATTCTATGAAGATGCATTTATCCACTTTGGGTTCGAGCTTATCAGCCTGAAACTTTTTCACATAAGCGTCGCAGCCCCACACTTTTAAGAAACGACAACTTAGGTTTTTCTAAACCATAGTTCATACGGTGTCATCTCAACGGAATTGCGTGGTGCCCTATTTAAAGTGAATGCGGTTGTCTCTAATGCCTAACCCATAAACGATAGTGGTAATTCGATAAGAGACATCATGGTATGCACCATATCCAATAGGGTGCAGTTATGATGTTCGGACACACCATCACACTATGGTGTTCCAGGCGGTATTAGTTGTGAAACAATTTCCACAATGTCTTAATTGTGTGCCAAACTCGTAACTCAGATATTCATCTCTATGATCATATCATAGACATTTTATCCTCTTGTCACGACGATCTTCAACTTCACTCTGAAATTACTTAAACCTTTCAATAATTCAGACTTGTGTTTCATCAAGTAAATATACTTAGCATCTACTCAAATCATCTATGAAGTAAGAACATGACGATATCCACTGCGTGCCTCAGCACTCATTGGACTGCACACATTAAAATGTATTACTTCCAACAAGTTGCTTTCTTGTTCCATCTTACTGAAAACGAGGCCTTTCAGTCATCTTGCCCATGTGGTATGATTTGCATGTCTCAAGTGATTCAAAATCAAGTGAGTCCAAACGATCCATCTGTATGGAGTTTCTTCATGCATATCTACCAATAGACATGGTTCGCATGTCTCAATCTTTTCAAAAACGAGTGAGTCCAAAGATCCATCAACATGGAGCTTCTTCATGCGTTTTATCCCAATATGACTCAAATAGAAGTGCCACAAGTATGTGGTACTATCATTACTATCTTATATCTTTTGGCATGAACATGTGTATCACTACGATCGAGATTCAATAAACCATTCATTTTAGGTGCAAGACCATTGAAGGTATTATTCAAATAAAAAGAGTAACCATTATTCTCCTTAAATGAACAACCGTATTGCGATAAACATAATCCAATCATGTCTATGCTCAACGCAAACACCAAATAACAATTATTTAGGTTTAACACCAATCTCGATGGTAGAGGGAGCATGCGATGCTTGATCACATCAACCTTGGAAACACTTCCAACACATATCATCATCTCATCTTTAGCTAGTCTCCGTTTATTCCGCAACTTTTATTTCGAGTTACTAACACTTAGCAACGGAACCGGTATCTAATACCCTGGTGCTACTAGGAGTACTAGTAAAGTACACATTAATATAATGTATATCCAATATACTTCTGTCGACCTTGCCAGCCTTCTCATCTACGAAGTATCTAGGGCAGCCCTCAGAAGCACTTAGTCTCGGGTTTGGGTTCAACCTTGGGTTTCTTCACTAGAGCTGGAACTGATTTGCCGTTTCATGAAGTATCCCTTCTTGCCCTTGCCCTTCTTGAAACTAGTGGTTTTACTAACCAGCAACAATTGATGCTCCTACTTGATTTCTACTTTCGCGGTGTCAAACATCGCGAATAGCTTAAGGATCATCATATCTATCCCTGATATGTTATAGTTCATCACAAAGCTCTAGTAGCTTGGGGGCAGTGACTTTGGAGAACCATCACTATCTCATATGGAAGACAACTCCCACTCGATTCAAGCGATTGTAGTACTCAGACAATCTGAGCACATGCTCAACGATTGAGCTTTTCTCCCTTAGTTTGCAGGCTTAAGAAACTCGTCAGAGGTCTCATACCTCTTGACGTGGGCACTAGTCTGAAATCCCAATTTCAGTCTTTGGAACATCTCATATGTTCTGCGCCGTTTCAAAAACGTCTTCGGCGCCTCAATTCTAAACCGTTAGCATTACGCACTGAACTATCACGTAGTCATCAAAACGTGTATGTTAGATGTTCGCAACATCCACAGACGACGCTCGAGGTTTAGCACACCGAGCGGTGCATTAAGGACATAAGCCTTCTGCGCAGCAATGAGGATAATCCTCAGTTTACGGACCCAGTCCGCATAATTGCTACTATCAACTTTCAACTAAAATTTCTCTAGGAACATATCTTAAACAGTAGAACTAAAGCGTAAGCTATGACATAATTTGCAAAGACCTTTTGACTATGTTCATGATAATTAAGTTCATCTGATTATTTAATGAACTCCCACTTAGATAGACATCCCTCTAGTCATCTAAGTGATACATGATCCGAGTCAACTAGGCCGTGTCCGATCATCACGTGAGACAGACTAGTCATCGGTGAACATTTTCATGTTGATCGTATCTACTATACGACTCATGTTCGACCTTTCGGTCTCTTGTGTTCCGATGCCATGTTTGTACATGCTAGGCTCGTCAAGTCAACCTAAGTGTTTTGCATGTGTAAATCTGGCTTACACCCGTTGTATGTGAACGTTAGAATCTATCACACCCGATCATCACGTGGTGCTTCGAAACAACGAACTTTCGCAATGGTGCACAGTTAGGGGGAACACTTTCTTGAAATTTTAGCGAGGGATCATCTTATTTATGCTACCGTCATTCTAAGCAAATAAGATGTAAAAACATGATAAAGATCACATGCAATCAAATAGTGACATGATATGGCCAATATCATTTTGCTCCTTTTGATCTCCATCTTCGGGGCGCCATGATCATCATCGTCACCGGCATGACACCATGATCTCCATCATCATGATCTCCATCATCGTGTCTTCATGAAGTTGTCTCGCCAACTATTACTTCTACTACTATGGCTAACGGTTAGCAATAAAGTAAAGTAATTACATGGCGTTTTCATTGACACGTAGGTCATACAATAAATTAAGACAACTCCTATGGCTCCTGCCGGTTGTCATACTCATCGACATGCAAGTCGTGATTCCTATTACAAGAACATGATCAATCTCATACATCACATATATCATTCATCACATCCTTTTGGCCATATCACATCACATAGCATACCCTGCAAAAACAAGTTAGACGTCCTCTAATTGTTGTTGCATTTTTTACGTGGCTGCTATGGGTTTCTAGCAAGAACGTTTCTTACCTACGCAAAAGCCACAACGGTGATATGCCAATTGCTATTTACCCGTCATAAGGACCCTTTTCATCGAATCCGATCCAACTAATATGGGAGAGACAGACACCCGCTAGCCACCTTATGCATCAAGTGCATGTCAGTCGGTGGAACCTGTCTCACGTAAAGAGTACGTGTAAGGTCGGTCCGGGCCGCTTCATCCCACGATGCCACCGAATCAAGATAAGACTAGTAACGGCAAGTAAATTGACAAAATCAACGCCCACAACAACTTGTGTTCTACTCGTGCATAGAAACTACGCATAGACCTAGCTCATGATGCCACTGATGGGGAACGTAGCAGAAATTCAAAATTTTCTACGCATCACCAAGATCAATCTATGGAGTAACTAGCAACGAGAGAGGAGTGCATCTTCATACCTTTTAAGATCGCGATGCGGAAGCGTTGCAAGAACGCAGTCGGTGGAGTCGTACACGAAGCGATTCAGATCGCGGCCGAATCCGATCTAAGCACCGAACAACGGTGCCTCCGCGTTCAACACACATGCACCCCGGTGACGTCTCCCGCGCCTTGATCCAGCAAGGGAGAGGGAGAGGTTGGGAAGACTCCGTCCAGCAGCAGCACGACGGCGTGGTGGTGGTGGAGGAGCGTGGCACTCCAGCAGGGCTTCGCCAAGCACTACGAGAGACGAGGAGGGAGAGGGGTAAGGCTGCGCCAAGAAAGGGGGTGCGGCTGCCCTATATCTCCCTCACAATATATAGGGGGAAGGGGGGTGGAGGAGGCGCCCTAGGGTTCCCTAGGGGAGGGGCGGCGGCCACAGGGGAAAACCCTAGATGGGTTTGGGCGCCCCCACCCCTAGGAAACTTGCCCCCCCAAGCCGGGAGGGGTAGCAGCCCTAGGGGAGGCGCCTCCACCTCTCCAGGTTCCGTGAGAGGGGTTGGGAGGGGCGCACAGCCCCTTAGTGGGCTGGTGTGCCCCCTCCCCTTGGCCCATAAGGCCCCCCAACGCTTGTCGGGGCCTCCGAAACACCTTTCGGTCACGCTGGTCGTCACCTGGTACTCCCAGAACAATTCCGGACTCCAATACCCTTCGTCCAATATATCTATCTTCACCTCCGGACCATTCCAGAGTTCCTCGTCACGTCCGGGATCTCATCCGGGACTCCGAACAACCTTCGGTAACCACATACTATTTCCCATAACAACTCTAGCGTCACCGAACCTTAAGTGTGTAGACCCTACGTGTTCGGGAACCATGCAGACATGACCGAGACACCTCTCCGGCCAATAACCAATAGCGGGATCTGGATACCCATATTGGCTCCCACATGTTCCACGATGATCTCATCGGATGAACCACAATATCGGGGATTCAATCCTGTATACAATTCCCTTTGTCTATCGGTATGTTACTTGCCCGAGATTCGATCGTCGGTATCCCTATACCTTGTTCAATCTCGTTACCGGCAAGTCTCTTTACTCGTTCCGTAACGCATGATCCCATGACTAACTCCTTAGTCACACTGAGCTCATTATGATGATGCATTACCGAGTGGGCCCAGAGATACCTCTCCGTCATACGGAGTGACAAATCCCAGTCTCGATTCGTGCCAACTCAATAGATACTTTCATAGATACCTGTAGTGCACCTTTATAGCCATCCAGTTATGTTGTGACGTTTGGTACACCCAAAGCATTCCTACGGTATCCGGGAGTTGCACAATCTCATGGTCTAAGGAAATGATACTTGACATTAGAAAAGCTCTTAGCAAACGAACTACACGATCTTGTGCTATGCTTAGGATTGGGTCTTGTCCATCACATCATTCTCCTAATGATGTGATCCCGTTATCAATGACATCCAATGTCCATGGTCAGGAAACCATAACCATCTATTGATCAACGAGCTAGTCAACTAGAGGCTTACTAGGGACATGTTGTGGTCTATGTATTCACACATGTATTACGGTTTCCAGTTAATACAATTATAGCATGAACAATAGACAATTATCATGAACAAGGAAATACAATAATAACCATTTTATTATTGCCTCTAGGGCATATTTCCAACACATACATCTTCAGAGAATTCCATTGTTCAAATTCCCCAGCTGAAGAAAATGGCTGATGGAAAGAAGCCACGGAAAGGAGGAAAGAGGCCTGAAATCAACACTGCCTTTGAGATCCCTGATGACATATACAAAGATTATTGCACTCCTGATGAGGCCAAGTTTGGAAAAGAGGATAAAAATCCGCGCAAGGTGCGCATACAGAGGATAGAAAGGAGATGGGCAAGAGAGTGGAGGGAGTACAGATATGTTACTCCCAAATACATGAAGAAATTCACGCTAAATCCTCCATGCCCAAGACCTCCATTGGCACCTGGCCAAGAAGCAGATCCCACCATCCTCAAGCGTGGTGAGGATTATCCTAATGAATGGGCCAAGCGCGAGGCCAAGCTGGCTAGACAAGCCAGAGAAGCAGTGAGGAAATTCAATGAAGACTCTGCTGCTACTGCTGCTGAGGCCTCTGTAAAACCGAAGAAAGCCATGTCAAAGAAGCCTGCTTACAAGCCAAGTGCTTTTTCTTCAATGCCGTCACGGCCGAGTTCCTCAGCTATGCCCTCACGGCCAGAATCCTCAAAGCCCTCACGGCCAATTCCTCACGCTGCTCCTACTCCTCCAAAATCCTCAGCTCCTCCGCTCAAGTCCTCAGCTGCTCCGACCAAATCCTCTGCACATGTGCATCTTGCCACGTGCCAAAGGACTACAAGCATCTCTATTGCCTCAGGAGCTTCTGCTAGTTCCTCAGCTGCACCAAATTCTTCAACTGGCCCCTCTCTGCTGAAGAAAAATGCCACTGCTGGACGAGGTTCTCGTCCAAGTCCTCACAAGAAGCAGGTCACCTTCCAAGTGCCGTCTGATGAAGACGAAGCTGATGATGAGGAACTTGCCGAAATCATCAGAGACAGGCAGGTCAGGGCCGCTAGAGCCAAGGGCACAAATGTGCCTCTGCTTTTGGATCCAAAGTTGATCCTCGACTACATTGATCTCTGGCACAAGGACCCAAACACTCCTATGCCTAATTTCAAGTTGACTCCTGGCCAAAGTCATATGCTGACTGCCTTCATACAAGAAGAGAAATGGAAATTTGAAAAGGCCAGGCAGATCAAGAAAGCGCACTACAAGAAGGAGCGTTTTCTGAAGAAACACGTTGTCTCTATGACAACTGAAGAACTTGTCAATATTCAATTTGAGATCAAGAAACTCAGTGATGAATTTGACGTATACCGCGCTGACTGGCTTGGAGCCAAAGTCCGTTTTGTGAAGTTGACAGAAAAGCTCACTCCAAATATTGCAGCTCCATCACAACGAGAAATTCCTCACGCTGAAGCATCTGCTCAGCCGACTGAAGAACATGCCAGCACCGCTGATGACATTCAGGCTGCTGAAGAAAATGTGAGTTCCAGGGCTGATGACTGCATTCCAGCCGCTGTTGAAATTGCCAGGGCATCCACTAGTGGTGCGCCTGAAGAAAATGAAGAGGTCAGGGCAACTGCATCAGTTGTGCCTGAAGAAACTCAACCAAATTCCTCTGCTCCTCCTGCGCCTACCCCAACTTCGATCCTTGCATCTGCTTTGGATGTGAAGAAGACTAAGGCTGCAGAGCGTGCAATAGTGAAGAAAAGGAAGGCATCAGCTTCATCAGATTCTTCATCTCCGAAGAAGATGAAGTCTTTGACCAGCTCGTTTGCAAACCCCATTGATGCCGTTCCTATCTCAACCATGCCATCAAAGGACCTTGTTCCTTATGATGAAGAATATGTGATTCCTAGCGAATCCGATGAAGAAAATCCTTCTGCTGCTTCGTCAGAGCAGTTGGATGAAGAAATTGAAGTGGATGCAATCCCTTCAACTCCAGTTGTTTCCTCACCTATGCCTCAGTTTACTGCTGAAGAGGCCGGCGTCAAAGAAATGGAAGATGAGGATGTGGACATTGGTTGTACCACACCTGTGCTGAATGATGACTTTTGGGAAAGTCAGCACCCCAACTCTCCACTGTTCACACCATTGCAACAAATTCCTCAGTCCCCAGTAACTACAGTTCAAATGGGATCTGATGAACCACATGCCACACCGTCTGTCCATGAAGAAATTCCAGCCACTAGTGCTGAAGAAAATGTAAATGAAGAATTGAAGACCCAGGCTGTCACTGAAGAAGAAGCTGAAATTCCTCAGCCTGTGGAGCCTGAGATTGCGATTCCTGAGGTAAGAATGCAATTGACTGACACTCCTCAGCCCAAGCCAAAGGATCCATTCTCAAAGAAGCAGAAATTCAAGGCTGATGATTTCTTCGGCGAGCACGTGTTCTTCACTGACTACAATCCCTATGATTCGGCTCATCTTAGAAGGAAGCGCTTCTGGACCGCCAGCCATGCCAACTTCTATTCTTCATTGCTCTTCAACAAGGACAAAGTCTTCGACCACGAGCATATTCCTCATGTGGACATGGAATCACTGCCATGCTTCACACCTGTCCTCAGTGTGCTTCATGACACAGGCCTCCTCAACTTTTGCACATACATAGTTGATTGGAATGAAGAGCTCATTCTTCAATTCTACGCAACACTGCACATCACAGGAGATGCTGACGATGTGAACTCCTGGGTTTTGGACTGGATGACCGAAAACACTCACTACAAAGCACTGGCCTCTGAATTACTTCACGCCCTGCCCATCAGTCCTCCACCTGAAGGAGCTCGTTGCCTGTACCAAGAGCCTGAACTGACTGCCCATTATATGCAAGTTCTTATGAAGCCTCTGAAAACTGGTCAAGCCTCAAGGACAAAATTCCTCGTGAAGGAATTGCAGTATGTACCAAGGACAGTCTATCGCATTCTGACGAAGACTATGAGTCCAATCAAAGGCCACGACTCATCTGATGAGGAAATTGTTGGCATCATGAAGAATCTGGTATTCAACATCATTCATGGCATACCCGTCAACTATCATGATTTCTTCATGAGGACTCTGGCAAATGTTGCACTTTCTCCATTTGAGCTGAAGCCTTATGCACCTTGGATTATCAGATTCCTCAAGACAAGGTCTTCACTCAACTACAAGGCTGATTTTCAGAATCACCTCAGCTACTTGCCCCCGATTGAAGTCCTCAAGCGGACCTATTCCTCAGCTGATGAAAAGGGCAAGGCACCATCTGTTATCGATGAAGGAATTCGTCCATTGGATGGTCAGTTTCGCAAAGCTGCATCTTACTCCACCAATGATGACTCTGCCAGTCATGATTCTGCTGCCCATGCCTCCAAGCCAAATCCTCAAGCCACTGCTCCTCGTGTGATGACTGACCGTGAGCTTCTGCTTAGTCTTTACCAGAAGGTGGATCGAAACCATAAATGGGTTAAGCGTCAGTTTGGTTCAATTCTTCACAACATGACTGCTACACATAATGCAGTGAAGAAAAACCATTACTACCTCCATGAAGTCTTCGGTCGCACCTGGGCTATTCTGTCACATGTATATGGTGAAGAAGATCTGAAGCAAATGGGTCTCAAGGAGGACTTTGACTGGTCTGCACCTCCACCGAAGAAATACAAGAAGGTCAAGGTTCCTTCCTTGGTGGCCAGCTCCTATTCTTCATCGCGCGACACCGATGAGCATGAAGACTTGGACGACACTGCGGCAGGCCCTACATCAACAAACAACCCCAACAACGCTGGCGCTCCTTCATCAACTTGATATTTTTCAGGGGCGTTAGTCCTCAATTTTGATCCTTTTGGTCATTCGATGACAAAGGGGGAGAAATTTGAGTTAGTCTTCAAGCAGGTCTATCTTATAAGGGTGTTTTTTTCTTAAGTTACAACTCTCGTTCTTCTGATGACTTTGCTGGATCGAGTTGTAAACTTAAACTCTATGGTGACCTGATACTTTTGCTGTAGTTTTTCTGCATGCTTATTCCTCATTAATGTTTATGAACGCATGCTGAATTACATCAGTCACCATATTTCATCATGCATTTCAAATTCTTCATATTATGTCAAATGCGTGTATGAATTACAAGATATAGGGGGAGATCTCCATGATTCTACTCTTCAAGTGTGCATTGCTTCAAAAGCAAATTCCTCACTATGCACATCTTCAGGGGGAGTTCTTCTATATCTTGCAATCAAATTCCTCAATATCAGTAATTACACTTCATATGTTTATCCCCGTTGAAAACTTAACCTATATTGTCATCAATCACCAAAAAGGGGGAGATTGTAAGTGCATCTAGTGCCCCTTAGTGATTTTGGTGTATTGAAGACTTATAGGTTAAGGGACTAATGTGTTTATGAGTGTACACAGGTCTATAAGTCTGAGGAGTTTGATATTTACAGAGAAAGTCGACCCTAAAAATGAAGTTCTTCGACTGAAGACTTTGGATTTCTGAAGACTTTCTGAAGACTTTGAAAGTGAAGAAATTGGTGTGACCTTGAAGACTTGGTATTCATTTGAGGAACGTGAAGCGTGAAGACTTTTGTTTTCGTAGTTTCATTTTTTCTTTCTTGAGTCATAGGAAACACCGTACAGTTAAAGGGGGTCGAGGAAATACTAAGGAAAAATTTCCAAGTGATGCTCCACTCAAAATCCTACACCTACCAATCCCTTCGAGTGAAGCCATTGGAAATCTCATACAGTTCAGTCATATTCTTCAGTGACAGAGACGAAGTTCTTCTGTCTCTAAGGAATTTGTTCTGAATGAGGAGTTAGGAATTCACCAATGCGGATTGCCTACACAGTGAGGAACATGATAGCCCTGAGGAATTTGATACTCAAATTTCCGACCGTTGCTGTGCTATGCGCCAGCTGTCCCAAAATATCTACCCACCTAACGGTCATATCATTGAAGGGCATTTATGTCTTATCATGTCGGGCTGCTCCCTAGGCTACAAATAGCCGCCCCCTACAACCACTAGCTGGTTGGCTGCTCCGAGAGAAACTGACACTTGTTATTTGAGAGCATCCCATCCTCCGAGGACTTTGAGCAAAAATCATTGAGTGAGGAAAACCCAAACCCAAACACCTACAAACCCAAAGTGATTGAGCATCACTAAAGAGATTGATCCTGCATGGATCCGATGCTTGTTACCTTTGAAGACTGTGCTTCTTCCAGACGGTTAGGCGTCATGGTCTAGAGCATCCAAGAGGAATTGTGGATCGCCGAGTGACCAAGTTTGTGAAGGTTTGGAAGTCACCTGAACACTTACCACGAGTGATTGGGCGAGGTCTGTGTGACCTTATCTCAAGGAGAATATGGTGAGGACTGTGTGTCCGGGACTGTATGTCCTAGGTTTAAATACCTAGCCGCTCCAACCAGACATACAACTGAGACAACAGTTGGAACTGGTCTACCCAATGATTATCTTCACCAAGCCTACTGGTTCTATTTCCTCAACTCTTTAATCTCCTCATAACTGTGTTGTGTGTTTGTTCATATCTGTGTTTGAAGACTTTGACTGAAGACTTTCTCAATTTCCTCAGTTCAATTTCTTCAGTCTGTTTGTCTTCATCCTGTGTTATCCTGTGTTTACGCTTTCTGTACTCTGTGCTTGTCTTCATTTCATCATGATGACCATGCTTGTGTTCTGCTATGCTTACTTTTGAGTACTTATTCCGCTGCAAGTAGTTCTTCGCTAAGAAATTTCCTCACCCGCAAATTCCTCAGTGAAGAATTCTTAAAAATCGCCTATTCACCCCCCTCTAGTCGATATAACGCACTTTTAATAGGTATCAGAGCGAGGTACTCCCTTGTTCTGTGTGATTTTGGTTTAACCGCCTGGAGTTTTAGTTATGTCGACCACAGGTATGAAGACTGTGTCATGCCCCATCTTTGACGGTCACGAGTATCCCAAGTGGAAGGCCATGATGAAGAAGCGCCTCATGGCGATGAATAGCGAGCTGTGGACCGTCACTGAAATTGGTCTGACCGATCTGTGCAAGATGGCGGAAGCTGATGACATTCGCAAGTACACGCTTCTCAACCTCACGGCGAAGGACGTCATCTGCTCCTGCCTGTCTCAAAATCAGTTCAGGAACATCATGCATCTCGATCATGCGAAGCTTATCTGGGACCGTCTCTCTGAGGTCTATGAAGGTCATCGAACCCGTCATGATCCTTGGTTTGAGGACTTCAAGGAATCTCTCAAAGCGATGACATTCGAACCAGAATCATCATCTTCTGCATCATGCCTTATGGCAAAAGATGCTAAGGTAACTGAATGCTATCTATCTGAATCCAGTGATGATGAATCTGGTGATGAATTTGGACCCAGCTATGTCAAACTTGCTTCCCTTGCCACTAAACAACAAAGAGCTTTGGAAAAAAGTTCAATACATGCTAAATAAGAGTGATGATATGTTGGGTGAAGAAATGGATCAGTCGAAAGCTTTGGCTGAGAGTCTTCAGAGACTTCAGTCTAAGTTTGACACCCTTCAAGGTCATCATAACACTCTCTTATCTCATCATGAGAAGCTTTCTTATGAATTTATTCAAAGAAAGCAAGATCTTGAAAAACTAAGAGTGAGTTATGAAGATCTTCAGAAGGAGCGCGATTCATTACTTGCTCAACAAATCAGCGCTTCTCAGGAAGAATTTGTTCCTCCATGCTTGAAGTGCATTGAACGTGAATCTGCTAATTCTTCACCTGAATGTTCAACTGCTTCTAATGCTACAAATTCTTCCACTGTCTCTGCTATCACTAATTCCTCATCTGAGGACATTGCTAGTATCACTGATGATGCAGGGCTGAAGGAATTGTACATGACAGGCATGTACAAAAGCCTCAAAGGGCATCAGACTCTTTGTGATGTGCTTAAAAAGAAGATCCTCAACTGGAACCCTAGGAAAGAGGGTATTGCCTTTGAGAGGAAACTCAATGCTGATGGTACATCTTGGAAGCCTAAGCAATACCCCAAAACCTGATGGGTTGCTACAAAGGAACCTCCAGTTGATCCATCTAATCTATCTGGCTTTAATGTGAATCTCCTCATTCTTCTGATGAGTCATTTGACTCCAACTATAAACTGTTCAAAAATCAGAATGGTGAAGTATTTGCTAGATATGTTGGCACTAACTGTAGGAACGGTTCCCCTATCAAGAAAATCTGAGTTCCCAAAAGGTGCCTTGAAAGTCTTCAGGTGAATGTCCTCATGACTCCACCTGTGAAGAATAGGAACCCCAGATCAAACTCTTCATACGGACCAAATTCCTCACGTGGATCAAATTCCTCAAAAGGATCAAAGTCCTCATATGAACATCATCGTGCTAACTACTCTGTTTTGCAGGGAAGAGCTAAGGGCTATGAATATGAGCATTATTCTTCTAACCATTATGTTCATAAGTCCTCGAAGAATTTCTCTGCTTATTCATATGCTTATCCTATCTCCTCTTATGTGAAACGAAATGGATTAGCTTCTATGCCACCTTTCTCATATGGAGCTCGCAGAGTGATGAACTATTTTCCACCCCTTCAAATGTGGGTGGTGAAGAAAAAGAACTAATCTCTTCTGCAGGGTCAGGTCTCAAGACGAGCGTAAACGTATGAATAATTTGCTGGAGACCTGAGAGTGCCTGAAAGGACGCAGGCTAATCATGATGAAATGAACTTTCATTTCTCACGTCCTCATACTGCTTTATCTGTTGCATTGCTTGATGAAATTGATCTGATGAATTGGTGTCATATTCTTCACTGATGAAGTATATGTAGTTCGTAAGTTGCACTAATTCATCTGCAGGATGATCAACCCAAAGCCACTGAGTGGGTCCTCGATAGTGGATGTACAAAGCACATGACTGGTGACAAGAATCTATTGATGGATGCTCCCTTATCACCATCCCATCTGAAGCATATCATCTTCGCTGACAAAGGCAAAAGTCAGGTATTGGGTCTAGGTAAGGTTGCAATCTCAAAGGATCGACACATGGACAAAGTCATGCTTGTCGAGTCCTTAGGATACAACCTCATGTCTGTCTCAATGCTTTGCGATCTTGATATGGTTGTTGTCTTTGGCAAGTATCATTGTGTTGTGATCATGGAAGCTGACAATTCCAAAGTCTTCGAAGGCTTTAGGAGAGGAGACTTGTATATTGTTGATTTCTCTACAGGACCACAACCAGCTGTGTGCCTACTTGCAAAAGCTTCAGAAGGCTGGCTATGGCATCGACGACTTGGTCATGCAGGCATGAGGAATTTGCACACGCTTGCGAAGAAGAAGCATGTCATTGGCATTGAGAATGTCAAATTTCTCAAGGATCACTTATGCGGAGCCTGTGAAGCTGGGAAGATGACAAAGGCTAAGCATCCAGCGAAGACTATCATGACCACTACTCGACCATTTGAATTTCTTCACATGGATATCTTCGGTCCTAACCATTATTCTGTAGTTTAAAAACCTAGCCGCTCCAACCAGACGTACAACTGAGACAGCAGTTGGAACTGGCACTACAACAAAATCCCCCATACAACAACGCATGTCTACCAACGAAATCATACGTATGTGTTGTTTGGGCCACCTCCCACCTCCCACTTCCCATGATTTGCTAACCTCCCCGTGCCCACCTTCACATTATCTACAGAAAAAAGCCTTCACATTAGGGCGCTACCTCCTCGGTCCAAGTACCACGCAGCCAAGCCAAATCTCTTCTCTCCGTGACCACAACGCCACCGCCGCCGCCGCCACCGCCGCCACCTCTGATTCTGGCTAGCTCCGGCGCTCTGCCTCACCGTTGCTCACCACACCAGCTACCCCTCACTGCTCTCTCCGACCCCCACCATGGCGCGTCTTCAGCGCCCCTACATGCGGCGCACAACAACCCTAGTGGCCACAGGTCGCCAGCGCCCGCGCCCTCTCTGGTTGTGGCCCTACTACCCAGTCCCCGTGGAACATCTCCACACGCGCGGCTGCTGGCTCGGTGGTGGTGATGCTGCTCTGCCTCGGCAACCTCGACTCCGACGCCACTGATGGTTCAGTAAGCCACTCCTCTACTGACCCCATGTTTTCTTACCCTACTTGGTTCTTTGTGAGGTAGGCCATGGCAGATTCTTCTTTGCCGGCCATCGTGATGACGATCTGCGGGACCTTGACCACTCATCCTGATCCACCGCCGCCACCGGCATCCATGCCACTGCACTTCGAAAATCAGATGATTCCTAAAGATGACGTTTTGTCCCCTCCCCTTTTCCTTCCTGCCTTTGAGATTGTATAACACTGAGCGCTTACTTGTTTGCCTCTGTCCCTCTCTCGTAGTACTGCCCTACTGCTACATGTATGACTCTGATTGAAACAGCAACAATGCGAAACACAGGGAGTGTGCATCGTTCATGTCTATGTATCTCATTATATACATCAATGTTCATTATATGTACAACTCACACCGTTTTCCCTTCTTATTAATTAATTTCAATGTATGATTATTTTTCATGCAGCTTGGTGTCTTTCATTAGTCCCCTTGAAAACATCACTGACCAGATGGCTATATGTTTCAGGCAATGATCTGTGCAGGGTGTTGTCAAGCGGAGAGGCAGAGGACTTAAAGTGGTAGAATTAGAACATCAGATCACTTGTGGCGTGTTGTCTGCTGGCCTAGATGGAAAGGTTGGCCGCTGTACCGCAGGTGAGTAGGACCGAGGGCAAGGCACACGTGGGGAGGAAACACTTGCACCTAGGTTAAAGGAAGGGCTAAGTACGATCAATCCAATCTGGTTACATGTGTCGGCCTCTAGCTTGCTGTAAAGACGTGCTCTTGCAGAGAACCAGAGTAATGCTTTGATTCTCGCCAACGCATCAATGCAAGGTATAGTGTGCTTGAAGCTTTTGTGGAACTTTCACTACATGGTAGTGTTAAAGCTTTTCCATGCTCTTTCAAACCATACTTCAATCTACTAATGTACATGCTTCAATATAGTCTGTTTGAGAATAGTTTGTCGGGATATGAGAATGAGTCAATTCAGTCCGTTTGGACTGATCTATATAGTACCCAATATGTTGCAAACCCCGACTTCTTTCTTATACTGTAGGACAAAATTTTATAATTCCCTTCAATATATATGAAAATATGGTTACATTTTTTTGCTGGGGATGGTTAGCTTATTTGTATCTAAATCATCTAGAACTTGAATGCAATGTGAACAGTTTGAACAATTACAATGTTAATATTACTAAGATAGCTGGTCGTATTTTAAGCTTACAAGAACACCAGATTAGTTATTTTCTCCCCGCAAAAGAAAAAAGATTTGTTATTTCCTGATATATATAAATCTGAAAATGAAAGTCGTCACGTCAAAACTTTTGGACGATTTATTTTTATTGCTCAAGTATTGTACTATAGGTAGTGTGTTCCATGTTCAACTGCAAATTTAGAAAAAAAATCATTCGATGGTAGAAAAAATTCACACAAAACATAGATTACTGGTAAATATTTCTAGGTAGTAAGTTAAGAGACGAAAACCTACAAAGCCACACAAGATAAACACTAGCCCGTGTGAATGCGCGGTATAACGACTAGTAGTATAAAATGCCCAAATATGGTGATTTAACCAAACTTTTTGCACATGGATGTTTCAGATAAAGAGCTACCTGGAGTTCGAGCTCCATTTTGCATTTCTGGTTAAAGTTTTTTTGAAAGGTGCTTATAATATAGAAAACACTTTAGATAGAAATTCTAACGTGAGTTGTTCATTGTCTGAAACTTCTGTTGAACTTATCACAGGATACCTGAATGTGGGTTGCTTTAGACTTGCCTTGAGGAACTGGTGACAAAATACACATAAACAAGTTTGTTAAAATTATCTCCACGAACTATATTCCCAACTACCCATATAGGATGTTGCCGAAGGGATTTTTGTTAGTCTGTAGAAGCTTTGTGGAACGAAATTCACACCTGAATGTAAGTTATATGGCACAATAAGTTTCCATTATCTTAGTTCAAGTTTTCTTTTCGTGAGGTTACTTCAAGTTACTCTTTATTTAATTGGCTTGACAACAAAATAACAGTGTATGTGTGTGGCTATCTTAAAGTTTTAATTACCCACTTGCAGTATACAATTTACTATTTTTCTGTATGCTATAATCTAGATGCCTTAACGTGGCTAATCTTTGATCTTAGGATGAGACTTCCTTTTTCGTACCAAGAGGGAACCATGTTGATGACAACATGCATGTCTATATGTTTGATATATATGGTCCTAATGTATGTTTGGTTTGTGACATATGGCAAAAGAAAAGAAAAAGATTGAGGGGGCAAACTTTAAGAGTCCCTAACAGAGTGGCATGCCTACTTCGCAGTTATACATTCTTGTTACAATTAAATCGAGCCTCTGCTAGGAATAAGGAACAACAAGAATTTGTATTGGTCATTTACAGTACACTGAACTGATTGAGCCTTCCTTCAATAAGTGATTAATCCTAGAATATTTAAGTTTTGCATGCGGCTTCCATCTCCACATGTTAAATTTTCATTCTGTTTATTTAATCTATTGCAGTGGCGCTTTGCCAGTCAGTTCTAGTACTGAATGATGTGCAGGGTGGTGGTGGTTCATCCTATAGCAATGTCAAAGAAGGCGTCCAGAGAAGTTTATAGAGAAGCTTGTCATCTACTCCCTCCGTACCTAAATATATGGCGTTTTGGTAGGCTAAGTAGCATGAAGGCCGATGAAGACGAAGATGATGCATGGCTAGGTTGATAGAAAGATCGAGAATGGGGCTACTACAAGATAGTTTTACATTTCGCCTTCTTTTTCATGGTTAATATATAGGAGATTATGTAATATCTTTTTCAGATTGTGTTCCATGTAATGCAACAGAGTTGATTAAAAATATGAAATCTTTCTGTTTACTGGATTGCTGCTCCCTATTGTTCGTAGTATATAAAATACCAGTAATTGTTCCTGCTATGCACAGATTCATGGAAGCGCTGCACTGAAAATTAGTTTGTGTAGGGTAATCAGCAACGTATACGAAGTGTTGGTGGCCTGTAGATATATATGTTGCAATCTTGCAACACCTCTGCACGTCCATTACCAACACAATTATATGTGTTGTAGTAGACTCTTCCAACGCCACCAACGGCAACGGGTACTAATCCGTTGGTGTAGATCTTACCAACGCATATATGGACATTAGGCAACGCAATGATGCGTTGCTAAAGGGGGGTTTCTGTTGTAGTGTGGTCTACCAAATCATTGTCTTCACCAAGCCTACTGGTTCTATTTCCTCAACTCTTTCATCTCCTCATAACTGTGTTGTGTGCTTGTTCATATCTGTGTTTGAAGACTTTGACTGAAGACTTTCTCAATTTCCTCAGTTCAATTTCTTCAGTCTGTTTGTCTTCATCCTGTGTTATCCTATGTTTACGCTTTCTGTACTCTGTGCTTGTCTTCATTTCATCATGATGACCATGCTTGTGTTCTGCTATGCTTACTTTTGAGTACTTATTCCGCTGCAAGTAGTTCTTCGCTAAGGAATTTCCTCACCTGCAAATTCCTCAGTGAAGAATTCTTAAAAATCGCCTATTCACCCCCCTCTAGTCGATATAACGCACTTTCAAGGGACAATGTTACTATCCTTTTACCACACTTGTGCTTCAAAGGGACAATGTTCACCCCGAATTTGCACTTCCATAACTTTGAGTACTTCCTCGACTTTCCCGATCACGCCATGGATGGATGATAACAGTGATGTTGCAACCTTGACCTTTAACTTTCGCACTGCATATTGTAACATCCCAAATTTTCAATTTGGAATGTTATACATTAGATCATCATTGCATATCATATTTTATTGCATTTTGGCTTGATCCTAGAAATTCTACGCAACTCAAGGACCCACGAAGAGAGTTGGGGATTTCGTTATTCTCATATTTGAGTTTTCTCAAATTTTGAAAAGAGGATCGTTTGATTTTAATTATTTTTCTGTTCGAATATTTATTTTATGAAAATAAAAGAGAGGGGATAAAATGACTTCCCAAAATAAAGAAATATTGGAGATTTAATATTAAAATCAAATAAGAATTTTATTCGGAGTTTTATCGCTATTTTATTTGAATTAGGAAAAATATGCGTTTTCCAAAATTGCATTATAGGCCCAAATAAATGTTCACCTTGTCCGCTATATTTTTAGAGGACGGGGAAAATTTATTTTAGGATTTTTGGAGTCCTTTTAGTATTTCTTTTCTTTGTTTTTCTGCACGGAATTATTTAAAAAAAAGTCAACCGACCTAGCCGGGCCGTGCCCGACTAGGACTCGCCCGGCCGGCCTTTATAACCAGCGCCCCGACCCCCGCAGCCCACCAGCCCGCCTCGCCGCCCAAACCTTAACCCTAACCCGCCGCCGCCAGCGCCGCTGCCGT
>NC_057814.1:146080987-146096790 GCF_018294505.1 Triticum aestivum
CCGACGGACGCCGCCGTCGCCGCCGATCCCGCCGCCCACCGGAGTTGCTCGCCGCCGCCGCCGGACTTCCGCCGGAGTCGCCGCCGCCCGTCCCGAGGTAGCCGCCGGTTTTCGTAACGAAAACCGTATGGTTTTTTTAGAAACCCTCGATTATTTTTTAGATCGGTTTTATTTTTTCCCGGTTTAGTTATTTAGCGAACGCCCGTTCGTACGTTCGTTTTAACGAACAGTTTTCACCCGTTAACCACAGACAGCGAACGTTCGTTCGTTAGCCTGTTCGTCAGTTTTTCTTTTTCCAGGGTTTTCCGCGATTATTTTCGATCGCGATTTCTGACCCGATTTTCGTTTTAGTTTATCTTCTCGCTCGTTTATCGGAATCAGGCAATTCAAGCGCCTAGATCTTTGTCTCGAAGCTCTCTTTTTGTTTAACCAACTTGAACAAGATTTTGATACTGTAAAATTTGACTTAAGTCCAGATTAGTAAACGGATCTTGTTTCTTTCGCAGTTTGAGTTTTGTTGCTTCGTTTGATTTGATTCTTTTTGCAAACCGGAGTTCTTAAGTTGAACTTTCTAGTTAGATCTCTTATTTGAGTTTTACCCGTGTTTCTAGTTGTGTGCTTATTGTATCCTTGTTTGTTTAGGATAGAGTACCCGGAATGCGAAGCATGCTACTACGAGTCTCTAGGTTTCACGGATTATCAGCAAGGCAAGTAACACTTTGATCATACCTCTTTACTACCCAGTTTTATTGCATTAGATCAATCCTCAAACAATTGCATGGTTAGGATCTGATTAACTTGTGGGTTTTGGGAAGTAGATGAGGTAGTACCTATTCACCTGTTTATTTTCAAACCTATGGGAGTTACTTCTACGTTGCTTATTGATACGTCTCCAACGTATCTATAATTTTTGATTGTTCCATGCTATATTATATTCTGTTTTGGATGTTTAATGGGCTTTATTATACACTTTTATATTACTTTTGGGACTAACCTATTAACCGGAGGCCCAGCCCAAATTGTTGTTTTTTTGCCTATTTCAGAGTTTCGCAGAAAAAGAATATCAGACGAAGTCCAACCGGAATGAAACCTTCGGGAACGTGATTTCCAAAACAAATGTGATCCAGAGGACTTGGAGTCCACGTAAAGAAAGCAACAAGGAGAGCACGAGGCAGGGGGCGCGCCTACCCCCCAGGCGCGCCCTCCACCCTCGTGGGGCCCACGTTGCTCCACCGACGTACTTCTTCCTCCTATATATACCTACGTACCCCCAAACCAATAGAAGCATCCACGAAAACCTAATTCCACCGTCGCAACCTTCTGTACCCGTGAGATCCCATCTTGGGGCCTTTTCCGGCGTCCTGCCGGAGGGGGCATTGATCACGGAGGGCTTCTACATCAACACCGTAGTCCCTCTGATGATGTGTGAGTAGTTTACCTCAGACCTTCGGGTCCATAGTTATTAGCTAGATGGCTTCTTCTCTCTTTTTGGATCTCAATACAAAGCTCTCCACGATTCTCGTGGAGATCTATTCGATGTAATCTTCTTTTTGCGGTGTGTTTGTCGAGACCGATGAATTCTGGGTTTATGATCAAGTTTATCTATGAACAATATTTGAACCTTCTCTGAATTCTTTTCTGTATGATTGGTTATCTTTGCAAGTCTCTTCGAATTATCAGTTTGGTTTGGCCTACTAGATTGATCTTTCTTGCAATGGGAGAAGTGCTTAGCTTTGGGTTCAATCTTGCGGTGTCCTTTCCCAGTGACAGCAGGGGCAGCAAGGCACGTATTGTATTGTTGCCATCGAGGATAAAAAGATGGGGTTTATATCATATTGCATGAGTTTATCCCTCTACATCATGTCATCTTACTTAAAGCATTACTTTGTTCTTATGAACTTAATACTCTAGATGCATGCTGGATAGCGGTTGATGTGTGGAGTAATAGTAGTAGATGCAGAATCGTTTCGGTCCACTTGTCGCGGACGTGATGCCTATATACATGATCATACCTAGATATTCTCATAACTATGCTCAATTCTATCAATTGGTCGACAGTAATTTGTTTACCCACCGTAATACTTATGCTCTTGAGTGAAGCCACTAGTGAAACCTATGGCCCCCGGGTCTATTTTCCATCATATTAATCTTCCAACACCTAGTTATTTCTATTGCCGTTTATTTTACTTTGTATCTCTATTTACTCTTTATCATAAAAATACCAAAAATATTATCCTATCATATCTATCAGATCTCACTCTCGTAAGTGACCGTGAAGGATTGACAACCCCTTTATCGTGTTGGTTGTGAGGTTCTTGTTTGTTTGTGTAGGTGCGTGGGACTCGCGCGTGGTCTCCTACTGTATTTATACCTTGGTTCTCAAAAACTGAGGGAAATACTTACGCTACTTTACTGCATCACCCTTTCCTCTTCAAGGGAAATCCAGCGCAGTGCTCAAGAGGTAGCACTTATATTGCTATGCTATGCTCGTAGACGTGGATTGGGTTTGAGTGTATTCATGACAGATGTGAGTTTGGCAATTAATGGTTCAACTTAAGGCGGCAACTTTAATACACATCTGGGTGGATTGCTTGTGGGCACCTGGAGAATCCAATGTTGTCCTAGGATATCCCGGAGGACACGTGTGATCATCCTACGGCCCGCCACCCAGGCTCAATGGGATCATTAGATTATTCATGCTAGAAACTTCCGTGTGCAGCCACAAGCCATTATGGGCTCTGGCATACTTGAGTAAGTTGCGTGAAGCTCTTGAAGAGGTAGACTAGCAGATGTAGTGGGTTGTAGGTGGTACCGTCTATCCAGAGTAGAGAGTTAATGCTTCAGAAAGATTGTGTCTCGAATCTCCGATCATGGATGTATTCGAGTCTTGTGGGGAAAAGTGCGCAAACCTCTGTAGAGTGTATAAACTAATCATGGTTAGCCGTGTCCCCGGTTATGGACATCTTGAGTATCTAATTCTTGGATTATCATGTTGATCTCATCACTCTTATTATAATTTGATTGGGTTTAATGATGATGCTTAATTGGGATTGAGTTGGAGGAACCTTCTCAATGTTTAACAACCACCATGATAGTTAAATAAAATTTATTCCTTTGTTGTAGGGAAAAATTGGCTTTACGCAAAACTGTAACCATAGAGCTTACCACCAGCCAAATATGCATGTAGTGATAGAAATCATTCTATTCATTACCCTATGTGTTACATTGCCAGCATATTCCATGTGCTGGCCCATTTCGGGCTGCAACGTTCATGTTGCAGACTTTTCAGACGACGAGTAAGGAGCCATAGGTCGTTGTCTTTCACTCAGTGATGCCGTTGGAGTTGATGGACTCATTTTATCTTCCAAGCCTTCCGCTGTTGTCATTTTAGATGGCCTTAAGCCATATTTATTGTAATAAGCTCTCTTTTGAGACATTCGATGTAATAAGTGTGTGATTGCTTCTCTGTTATAAATCCTCAAGTACTGTGTGTGTCAGCATTACCGATCCAGGGATGACACTGATGCACAGAGATCAGACTGTTTGAGGTCTGGTCGCTACACATATGTTCTTTACCTTCACCTTTTGGCCAACGTGCTTGTGTTGTGTGTGCGCGTGCACGCGCGCGTGTGTGTGTGTGTGTGTGCGCGCGCGCGTGCAATGTGGTGGGTTGACCTACTTACATAGGTTTGGTTGGCAGGATGGAGGTTCAGGGTACAACTTGCAGCGTGCTAGGGCCCCTTGGCGAAGATATAATGCTTGAGGAGAAAAGCAAAAGAAATTGAGTGAAAAAAGGATGATGAGATAGAGAAGTCGCGAGCATGAAGAAAACAACATGTGATAGCTTGACCATCGCAAAAGGGTGATTTTTTATCCAAGATCATCGTCCACGGAACTCATGGTTGAACGTGCTCTTAAGTCCAAATTTACTTCTTCATTATTGGTATCATAAGATGTTGTCTCCCACATGCGCGAGATCCATATCCATCCATGGACTCCGAAATCCTAACAGATTAGAACAAGTAGGAGTTGCAACCATTGGGGGGGGGGGTAGGGGAGAATATAGCAGGAAGAAGAACCACCAAGATCTATTCATTTACTCCTTCCTCAACTGCCACCACCATGATCTTTTTCATAGCCACTCCACTCAATAGAATGAACTTGTACTCCAAGGTTCAATTGCAATTCATGAGATTGTAAGACGCACTACAAAAAAAATACACTTCCGTGATGATACGTGTTTGTCACAGTAGGTCACGTTTTTTGTCATGCATGTACATCCATGACGATTTTATGACAGAATCAAGATAGTCATACCTGTGCTGTCGTAGAAGTGTTCCATGACATTACCAAAATTATCATCACGGAAGTGTCCACTTCCATGACGATAAATCGCGCGTCACAGAAGTGCTTTCGTCAAGGGTGACCGACACATGGCATCCACCGTAACGGAACGCCGTTAAGCTATCGGGTCAGATTTTGGATCCGATAACCCGTTAACAGCCCTGACCAATGGGAAATTTCCACATGTAAAATTCTGATTGGCCGAAGGGAACACCTGTCAGCTCGTCAGTGGGCCAGATGTCGCCCGTCCATTGGAGGAGACATGCCTATGATACGTCGACACGTGGCTGGGCCCAACAGAGGCCCATATAGGTTAAAAAGGCCGGACCAGTCAAAGGCCCATAGAACTTAATCAGGTACTAGTGGGCCAGCCCAATAAAGGCCCATTTACGGCCCGAAGCCAGATCTGGCCCGTTAATTGTTCGCCCAATATTTGGGCCCATTTACGGCCCGAAGCCAGATCTGGCCCGTTAATTGTTCGCCCAATATTTGGGCCCATTTGCGGCCCGAAGCCAGATCTGGCCCGTTAATTGTTCGCCGAATATTTGGGCCCAACTACAGCCCAGTGACTTTCGGCCTGTTAGAGGCCTAATGTAGACATGGGCCCATTTCAGCCCGGTGTGACTTTCGGTCTGGGAATGGCCCGTGCTGCCCATGGGCCATATATGGTCCGACGGGACATCGGGCCCACTAACGGCCCGTGCTAAAGGTGGCAACAATTAAGCCCAACATGACTTTGGGCCTGTTAAAGGCCTGTCGCGTAATTCGGCCTGTTGATGCCTGTGCTAAGCTTTCGGCCTCTTAAAGGCCCATGATATCAGTGGGCCAACTAAGGCCCGAGATATGATTCGGCCTGGTAACGGCCCGTGAGCTAACTGGGCCCAAAACGGCCCGGTCTACATTTCGGCCTGCTGAAGGCCCGTCGACGACTAGTGAAAATTGAGGCCCAACATGCATTTTGGCCTGCTAAAGGCCCGTGGTTTCATCTCGGCCATAACAGGCCAGTACAATATTCAGCCTGTTAATGGCCCAACGCTACCTGGGCCAAACTAAGCGCTGGGTCGACAAAAGGCCCAACTAAAATATAGGCCGGTGTAAGTTTGGGCCTGGCGCAATGTGTGAAGGCCCCAATCATTCGGGCCCAAGAAAGACGCAGGCCGACCCAATTGTGGCCCGCTAAAAACCTGGCCCGTTAGAGTCGAATGTTTCGGTCCGGTCGACTACATCTCATTTTTTTTCACATAGCGAATGATGGTAGTAACTAGTAGGAATTAAGAACAAACCTACTCTATACAATAAAGAAATTACGACATAGTAACTAAGAATAAACCTACACTGTACAATAAAGGATTTAAGGTATATTACATCCACTGGGCATCGAAGTTCGCCACCAGTGATCATAAAGCACAACGAAGAAGCAGATTACAAAAACTTGGCACCATTGCAGCGTAACAAAATAATACTGAACTGAGACCACTTCCAAGACAGTTCAAGAAAGGTTAGCCTTGCGGGGGAACTGCTGCGCAAGCTGCTGAGCAAGGCTGTGAGACCGGCGTAGCATGTCGGTCATAGCTTCCAGGTGTAGCTGTTTAGCGATGAGGTTCTCATTGGTGTTCTCCGCAATCTTTCTTAGAGATAGGACTTCAAGTCGAAGTTGAGTTGCAAAATGCCTTTCTGCTAGAACTTGGGACTGAAGAAGTCAAACTGATTCAGACAACGAATTCTGTGAGCTTGTCTGACTGTTAGTCTCAAGTAACTTGAACACTGCATCAAGACAAGACTTTGGGGTTGTCTCGCTATCTTCAAGATGTTTTGCCTTCCTTGCTGCAATATATGTTGGGTTTGTCTCACAACCTTCAGCAGACTTGTGCATGCCATCAGGCATATCACCCTGAAACAAAGTAGAGAGATGACAGGTTTTCCATGTGTATAAACAAAGATGATAACTGTTCTGTCAATTCTATCCAATTTCAAATTAGAAAATAAAGAGTAAGTTCAAAATATCAATAGCATAATTTGGCATTGTTCATAATGCGGGGAGCTTCACCACACTACTGGATTACCATGTCAACATAACAAGCATAGATGAAGGGCAAAGAAAGTCATTGTATCTATTTTGGATAATGTGCATGGCATGTTGTTCATATCATCAGCCACATCAGTAAGATAAAACAGGAGATGACAAGGTGCAAACGTGGGCTGCTTCACCACAACTGGATTATAGATCCACAAAAACAAGCATACATATAGGGAGTATTAAGTAATGTGCATGGTATGAATAAGGAATTTGGTTTTACAAGTAAAACTTAGAACTTACGGTTCTTACGAACATGCATTTTGGTAGAAACAGCAAACTAAATAGCGGTAAACAATAGGGAGTATGAGCAAATTAAACAGCAGTTGAGGATAAAGGCTTTAGAAGGACTGACTTACATTAACAGTTAACACCGGCTTTATAATGCCCTTCTCCATGTCAAGGGAAGGATAACTCAAGAATTTTAGCACAGAATCT
The DNA here is from genome assembly GCF_018294505.1 of Triticum aestivum. Classification (NCBI taxonomy): domain Eukaryota; kingdom Viridiplantae; phylum Streptophyta; class Magnoliopsida; order Poales; family Poaceae; genus Triticum; species Triticum aestivum. The sequence goes on from NC_057814.1 coordinate 146,087,844, forward strand.
TCTTCATAAGCATTGCATGTACTCTACATTTTGTAGAGAGTAATTATAGATATGATAATACTGGAAGGGATAGAGGATAATGAAGATAAGATGCAGATTGATGCTACATAATCAACTACCAATCCCTGGAAGTACAAGCATTACAGGACAAAATGTACTGACAAGAGCAATGGGCTACACTTCTGCACTGGCATTGTCTGTGTATTCTACTTGTTGGTAAGATTAAATATAGATCTGATCTTTTTTAGTAAATGGTGAGCGAGGGAGATAAGATGCAGAATGCTACAAAATGAACCAATCCCTCTTCCCATAATACAGGAGTGTTTTGAACACTGGTGTACTGTACAAAATGTTCTTATATTATGGGACGGAGGGAGTAGCTATTAATGTAAGTACAGTGATAGAGCATGTTCAGTCCTTACAAGAGGACTACAGAGCTAAACCTCTTCAAAAGCATTGGGTTGATTCTAAATTTATGTAAGAGTCCATACGGATCTTATAATGTCCACCAAATGGACGATTACGAGGCTAACATGTGCAGTGATGCTACATAATCAAACAGCTATGAAAGTAAGTATGGTCATACAGGGCAAGAGGTACTCACAAGAGCAATGCAGTGTGCAGTATAGTTGCGAGATTCTGTGGTCCCTTGAGAACAAATGTTCTTCTGCTAACAGTTTTCGTACAAGTGAGACATTAAGGCAAATGCAGAAATGTAGTTCAAATTGTGATGTGATATCATAGACAGTACCTTACACTGCAGCCGAGACCAATGTGTAACAAGATTATTCCAGTCACCGTCGGATAAATGTAGCACCGGAGACTTTACAAAAATTTTGTTCAAAGGCTTGCCATCGAAGTGCGCTTGCCTCAGGTAGGAACGATACTTCATCAACGAGTGCTTGAAAAGCGCAACCAACCCTTGCTCGTCATCACAATCTAGTTTGCTCCTCGCCTATTTAAAAGAATGAAATCTTGTGTCTTCTGTCAGCAGAAACATATGCAGTAATGACCATGAATAACATTAGTACATTACTTACGCGTAAGTTGCGGAGGAAGACTGGAAATTGTTCTGTGTCTGCGGTATAATCTTTCCATGAAGGAAAGATGCGCACAAAGTTCCTGACAACAACATAAGCTTCGTCTTCTAAACTGGGAAGAAATGGAACAGGGGTCCTATTTGCTCCAATTGGGGCTCTCTCTGGTTCGAAAAGGGATTTGGCAAATGGATTTGGTGTACTCTTTGCTGGAATGGGGGTTTTGCGTCGTACGGCTGGTGCTATGTCAACTGGCATAATCATACTGTTTGCTGTAGTTGGGGTCTGCTGAGTTGGGGCATTAGAAATGACCAGTGTAGTAGGGCTAGAGTCTGCTAGAGTTGGGGTATTTTGTGGGTCAGGTGATATTGCAACTACACCTAATGGGCTATTTGATTTATCAGGTGCCACTACCTTCTCCAAATACTTTGCATGTGCTCCTCCACGATCAGCAATCTCCCTCTTCCTTTTGAACGTCTGATACACAAGAACAGCATTTGAATGGATAAATATGGTATGATGACAGATAGAATATGTACTGAAAATGGATAGGCAGGGCGTATTCACATACACGATGTGTAAACTAAGCTAATGGCAGTTCAACAAAGTAGAAGCAATGCAAAGCATCAGTTGCAAGATATGTGCGAGCAATGTAACCTTGGAAAGTTAGAGCAAGTACCTTGATGGGTGAATAAGATAGGGCATCTTCCTCTGACTCCTCCACTAGGGAGCTACATTGACTTAGGTCTCCCTCTAGCTCAGAATCACTGTTAGGATCATATTCTGAGCATGAATCTATAGGTGGAGAGCGTTTGCATTGCATTGCATCCAGACTTGATTTCAGTCCCTTAATGCCAAGTTTGACAGCCATGGCATTGTTCTGATTTATTCTTTTCATGCGCGCAAGCTCATAATTATTATGATGCTGTTCAGAATATGAGATTCATGAAAACATAAAAAGTAGTCAGATTATCTATCGAATGCATTGCGGATTCAACTCGGAGAGTGTCTCCCTATAAACCCCTGCATATGCAAAGTTCACCTCCCCAACCGTGCTGACCAGACCACACACAGAAATACAAACCCCTTATGTCTCTGTAACAGACAGGCACACATTTCAAAACTGAAGTAGAAACATTAGAATCATATGAAATTCGTATTTGAACAAATAAACTAAGCAATTATGAGTGGCGTAATGTTTAGCTTCAAGGGTGGAGTGTTGGTAGTGCAACACAAAGCAAGTAGGCAAATTGTATTCCATGTAAAAGATCGAAACCTATGTAAAAGCTGGAAATGACACTTTCTTTCTATACAATGCAGTGTTCGTTACCCACACATGATGGAAGAGATCACATAGAGAAATACTATTCACTCATGTCTACGGTTCCAGTATTTAGAAACAGGGTGGTCCACCCTAAAAGAATATTGACAACAAATATGACAAGGAAAGCATAGATGTAGTGAATCAATCATTTACTTGTGAGCTTACTAGGACAAGTATGCAGAATTGTAACTGCAGTAAGAGACCGTCCAAAATCTGAATGAAGAAGTTTGTCTAGCACTTATTGTTTGCAACTAATCGACGTGAATAATTGGATATTATATCGAATGAGTAAGAAAGACAAGTAAAATTGTCAACAAACCTGGCTTGCAGTAAAAATCTGGGTCAATGTCACTACGACCAACAATCCAAAATGACTAGTTTCTGTTCCGAGGGCCGGAATTTTGGAAACCCTGTGAACTTTAGAGGTACTAAAGATTACCGAAATACATCTGAACCATTAAGTGTAGGTAGCACTGAGCACACAACAAACCCTAATGACAGTCCTGCCTAATGAGTAATGAATCAATTAGAAAATGGGTGATGAGGAGTGGCTTCTGAGTGTTGAGGACGTATCTCAGGATAAATCGGGTTGGCTTGGTGGGTGATGCACGCCTGAGCCCTGAACGGACTGGGAAGGTAGGCACGGCGGCGCGCCTGGGTAGCGGTGACGCTGTTGGGCGAGCGGCTCCTGGCCTCCTGTTAGTCCGGCGTCTCCTCCTAGAGTCATGCCGTCCGGGGACGGCAAGTCGCCGGCGAGGCAGGCGGCTGGGGGCGAGTAGAGATCGGAAGCGTGCAGCAGAACGAGGGGAATCGGGGCCTGGGACAACCCAAAATCCCAGGGTGGGCCGGCCCACCGTGGGCACCCTGTAGAGATACACACCCAAGCGGCGAACATGCATTTTTGAAACTAATTTAGGAACATTTAGCTGACCAATTAAACAACTCTGTTTTAATAATATCATATTCGTATTTGAACAACTAAGCTTGTTTAGCTTGATGGGTGGAGCAGTGTTATTATGACACGAAGCACGTATTCTGATCGTATAGTGATCATAAAAGGGGGAAACTCTAAGCATATTTTTTAGCAAAAGAGGGTTTCCCCTCCGATTTCTATTAAAGAAACCACCACGGAACCAACATGATCAATTAAACCCTAAGCATGATCAATTAAACCGTATTATGGCTGTGCCATGGCAGATTTGAAGCTGCAAACCGGAGAAATGATATTTAGCATCCATTGTTTGCTTCGAACTAAGAACTAAATTCTAAGAGCTGAAAAGAATGTAGAGTAACCAAGTTAAGATCTATTTTCTGGTTGAGATCAAAAAGTTGAGGAGATATGAAGTACCACCTCTCTTGCGGCGCCGTGTAGGCATCGGGGGTGCGATGGCTGTCGGTGGCGTTGAAGCAGATCTGCGATGGTAGACGGGTGCATCGGGGGATAAGTCCCGTTGCGGTGGAAGAGAAGGTCGTGTGAGCGGCCCCGGCAAAGAGGACGACGGCGCCGATGAAGCGAGAGTACGCGATGCAAGGCTATTGGTTCGTCGCCGTGGATGAGAAACGTCCATCTCTAGCAGTGGACGACGCGGTCTTGGTAGGCGCTTCGGCATGGTGGAGGACGGTGGCGACGGATGTGGTGGAGGACGGCGGCGATGGATGGGGTGGCGGACGGAGGCTGGTGTGGGGATGGGGTGTTCTAGCGCGGATGGTGTATGAATGGGAAAATGGAGGGAGAGGTACGGGGAACCATGTTTTTGGGACGCGCCTGTCTGAAATATGGGAAAGTTACGAACTTAGCCCCCGTTTAAAATTTGGACGTCTCGTCGGTTGGGGATAGGACGGTAATCTCGCATCTCGCCAATATTTGCCCAGAGCAATTTCGTGCGAGGAGAGGGTGGTTGGCGCCCATGGTTGGCGCCCACGGTGTATGAACGGGGTTGACAGGTAGGGCGGTTGTGTCACGTCTGAGTGAAGTTACAAACCTGCCCCTATTGAAAATATTTGCCTACATCGATTTCGGCCGAGTCGAGTTTGTTTTGCCGCCCACCGTGTATGAATGGGGAATGGAGGGAGAAACAGAGGTCTTTTGGACGAGCTTGAATCAAATGAGTTTTGCCGCCCATGTTTGACGCCCACCGTGTCAGAATGGGCTCAGAGGCGGTCGTGTCATGTCTAATTAAAGTTACTAACCTACCCCTATTTAGAGCAGTGGAAATCAGGCCGATGGATTGTCCGTGTAATGGGTAGGCAGTAATTTCCATCTCCCAAACACTTGGCTTCGGGCAGCCGACGTGGGAGTGGACATTTTGCTACTTCTTTCGAATTTTGGGACAATAAGCATCCACGTTTACCCTGGCAACTAAATTCGAATCCATTTTGTATTCCTATATGAATCTTTATAAATCATTCTATGTGTTTTTATATATCTTCAAAAGGACGACAAAGATGTATTCCACTGTCATATATGAATATGGTTTACAAATGCCGATACTCAAATTCAGAAACTAGAATCCAGTTTAAGGTGAATTCGAATATTTGGAACACTTCATGTCCAACTCAAATGTCACACGCAGCATAATGTGTACTCCCATTTAGATATGTACACAAGCGATGTATCAAGATTCAAATACCAAGTCAATCAACCAAGAATGTAGAGAACTAACAGACATATAAACACTTATAGAGTATATGGATCAATAATATCAACTAACATACATAAGCCAGGCCACTGTACTTTTTTTGGCTACAACAGCATCCTTTTTTTAGCCAGCATCTTGGCCCTTTCCGATGCGTGCCGCTTATGCTCCATCTATACTACTACTATTGCTGAATGCACATTCAGCCCGATTGGCATATTTGTAGGTCTGGCACAGCAATCCAAATGAAATGTCTCTGAGTCTTATCAATTAATACAGACTTGTGCTCAAATAAAATTACAAACCAAAAAACAAAAAAAAACAATTATTACATTATCTCTAAAACAAATGGTTTGATTGATTACATGAACAGACAACACAAAGGCTATTCAACTATGGAAAGAACATTTCACCTATGATTTACCAAGTAGGAATTTAATTTCCTTTTTTCCTTCAGGACCTTAACAATCTGGTCAGTCTCAGCTTGCTTCGTTTTGAAATCCACCAAATATTTAATGGTTGTCTTGAGTACTGCTTGTGATTGTGCTGTTTGCTTCCTCAACATGTCAACTTCATCTCTAAGTGCAGAAGCAGAATCTCTTTCTACCACTAGTTTAGCCTCTAGAGCATCAGCAGTTGGCAACTCATAATGTACAATTGGGCCAGTGCCACTGCTGTGGGATGATGCAACGTCCATGGGGACCTCGCTCTTTGATCTTGGGCTAACCTGTTTTGCCATTAAAGTTCCGATTGGATTCAGAAAAGTTGAAGTTAGCAAAACATCTCAACTGGGAGTTATAACAGCAAACCAGTTAAACAAACAAGGAATTAAAGAGTTTCAATTGGATGCTGAAAAGTAATTATTAACATCATTGTAACCCGCTGTTGCAGCAGCAAAGTAGTTAAACAAACAAGTAGATATTTAAGTTAAGGCAAACAGGTAATTCTTAACAGTAAGTATCAAACACATAGATAGGCGCAGTCTACAATATGATTAACAGGCTGTGCCATTATGTAATCAGTAGCAAACTAAATTAAGCCAAGCAACATAATTGAATAATTTTGCAATAAGTGGCTAACTAAAATTCCGAGAAGCAGGTAACTGAACTTACGCTAGTTCTTTGTACAGGCACACTGCAACTTCTTTTTCGCTTACAAGGTTGTACGAAGGAGTCCATGGCATCAATTGCTTGGATACGCAATCCCAATACTTCTTTCTTCCCACACTGCATGGGTAAGTCGAATGGTTAATCTGGTAAGATGGTGCGTCCTTGATATGTTATATGAGGACGTGTAGTCAGACTAGTTGTAGCCAAACACATCACACTGGCTTTTACTGTATATTTCATGCGATTACTTTTGGCATATCGAGATCTAAGCAATCTACAATAGGATGAAAAGACTGGCATCCTTCACATTATTGGCGAACTCAGTTCATAGAAACAAGCAATTCAACCATTCTGTGGGTAAATCAAAAGCGCCACTGGAATATTTTTCACTATCCAATCTACAATTGAATATTTTTCACTGGAATATTTTTCACTATCAAAAAGGGGCGACGCCACCACACGGGTTGGTATGGGCGGCCGCCTCAGGTGGCTGGAAAGTGTGCACCTAGTTTGAGTCGTCCAGGTTGGCCCACGCTAGTTTTGTTCATCCCAACGCACGCGCAGGCAATGTAAAAAATGAAGAAAAATGTTTCAATTTGGATGGGCCAATAACATAAGTGCAAGGCAGGCCCTATAGCGGGCTCGCGGCCCAAACGAGCGCCTCCCATATCGATCGACAGCAGGAAAAATCCCAATTCATTCGCTCCAGCCTCCAGTCTGGTTCGCTCCAAACCTAGCCGCCGCTGGACAGACTGACACAGCACTTCCTCGCACCCTCGTTGGAGGGCGGTCGCCGGGCTTCAAGCGAACGGAAGGACAAGAAGATGAAGATCCAACCCTGGGTGTAGCCTGCGTGGGAGGCAGCGGTGGCAGCACGGGCATGGCATCGAGCTTGCGCAAATGGACAGTCGCAGCTTGCAAGAGTAGCATGCGCCACGAGCAGGTACATCACATCCCTGATTATATCTAATTCAACTCTTCAATTTCTGGCCAATAGTTAAACCTGACGGTGTTGTAAAACTACTTGTATGTAGGGAATCTATGACAAAATCAAACCAATTTCTACTTATTTTATAACTCCCCCAATCAATACTGAACTGACTGAATCTGATGTATCTAATCAAGTTTCCGGTGCAAACATACAAGCTCATGTTGTTCTTGAGCCTGAAGTGTCTAATGAACAAACTGCTAATGAAGGATTTGATGCAAACATTTTACATGCTCCTGGTGATGAACATATAGTGTCTAATGAGGAATCTAATGCAAGCATTTTGCAAGCTCATTGAAGGATTTAGTGTCTAATGATGATCTACTATGTTGAGAGAGACAGAGATTTGCAGGCATTGATGACAAGCAAATTATAGTGCATTTTCATAGCTTGAGGAAACGTCGAGGCCACTACCAGAAAGTCCCCGTATCATGACAACATAGCATAAATACTTTTCTAATCTGTTGTTTGAAACTATTGGCATACTTGTGCAGGATAGATATATTGATATGCAGTTTGCGCACTGGTTATATGTGCAATTACACTTTGATATTTTCAGCCAGAGAATGAATAATTCAAGCAGGTACAGACCATGTTTGTAGTACTTGTACACCATGTTGCATTTTATGTTTTTTGGTGCTTGCATCATTTAGTGTTTATAATCTAAACTACTTTGGATCATTAGCTGGTTTTCAAAGTGCATGTAGCTTCACATTTCTCAAGTTATGTTGATTTCCGGAGTGCAAGTGCCTTCGTATTTTTTAAGTTAAATGTTCGCCCCTGGTAACTTGAATTCGTGGATCAGCCACTGCACACAAATCATACACGAATGCCAGTACAAATTAAATGAAATGCAGGGACTTACGCTAGCTCGTTGTACAGGCTCACTGCAGCTCTGCTTGCGCTTGGGATGTTCCATGTACAAGTCCATGTACCACTTGCTTGGATGTGCAGGCCTTGTGCTCCTTGCATCCCCATCTGCATTTTTGACACGGCGAATGGTTGATCAAATAAGAGGAATCGACCTTGATGTTGTACCGGAGGACAGATACTTACAAGGTTATACGGGTGTGCAGGATGTGTACCAGATCCCGTAGCGCCGTCATGCTTCGCTAAAAAATGGATTTGCTTGTTTCAGATGATATCTCCAGAAGAAATAAGAGTTAAAGTCAGAGTTGCATAGGCGTGTAAGCTAAGAGAGCAGTGAAAGGATATCCAAACATCGTCGGAACAGTGCTCAAGGGAGTGATCTGTGGATACCTAGTTCGGGCAGGCGTTTGGGCATGCTCGCCTAGCTAGAGTGCGGGTCACTTCAGAGCCGTTGAGGGTGATGCGCTGGCGTTGGCTGGCCGTGCACGGATGCAGATCTTGAGTGGCAGCGGAGCGCTACAATGCGGTGGACGAGACCGTTGGTGAAGCCCCAACGGCCTCGGGGGGTGGAGGTGCGATGATGTGCTCGGTGAAGTAGCCCCGGTGAGCTGGGAGACGGCGTCGGTGAAGCGCACCTGATGCGGTGGAACTCGGTGTCTGTGAGGCACGTCGGTTGCGGCGGCCGACGTTGTCGGTGGACCACCCGGTGCGGTGGACGAGGGCGTAGATGAGGTAGCTCCGGTGCGGTGGTGAAGCGCGACCGTCGTCTTCGTCGTCGTCGTCCGGCACAGAGGTGGGGAACGGTGGGGAAAGAGACGAGACGAGGGGCGATTCGAGGGTTGGCGGCGAATTAGGGATTTGAGCAATCTGGGCGCGGAAGGGGACGGTGGAGAAGAGAGATTTTGCAGGGCTGGAATTGGGGCCGCCAGATATTTCAATCCGAAACGTGGAAGCGCGAACTTATATTGTCGTCGTCCTTTTTT
>NC_057814.1:146097134-146120676 GCF_018294505.1 Triticum aestivum
AAGAGAGATTTTGCAGGGCTGGAATTGGGGCCGCCAGATATTTCAATCCGAAACGTGGAAGTGCGAACTTATATTGTCGTCGTCCTTTTTTTGGGGGGGGGGGTGGGTGGCTGGGTGCTACGCGTCCGTCCGACACACGCGACCACCCCGACAGGACTATGCTTCGGTGCCTTAAGGCACCTGCCTTTGTGTCCATGACATGTGGGCCCAACAGGTGGCTGGCCCACATGTCAGTGACCCAAAGGTGGTTGCCTTTAAGGCACCGAAGCAGCGTCCACACCGACATGACCCTGGTCTGCGTGGTGCACCTACATTTGAGAATGCAAACGAATCTTCTTTCATTTGCAAACGAATCTGTATGTATTACCATGCCCGTGTTTTCCTTGCAATAATTAGTCATTCAAAACGAGATACTCCATCCGTTCACTTTTGTAAGTCGTTTCAGACAACTTAAAATGAACTGTTTTGCACATTGTCTGAAATGTCTTCAAGGTCTTATAAAAGTGAACAGAGGGAGTACTATAAATTCATTAATGAGGAGTTATTTGAAAAAAATCGAAACGGTACCCACGCTAACGTGGATTAGAGTGTGTGTCACATAATTAGTTATTTCAATTAGAGTGTGGTCACATAGTTAGTTATTTGAATTAGAGTGTGTGTCACGTAGCGATCTCCAATTCTAACGTGGATTTCGCATTTCACTGTATCCACGTTACTTTTTAAATACAAATTCATATGTATATGATGAACACCATGGTAGTGAGAAAACTTTTGGATGGATTCAAACATATGACCTACAAAATAGCACAACAAACTAAGTCAATGTCAACTTTTCGAAAATTAGTATGGCACGAATTCGAAATAATTACCCGTATGCCTGGTCCTCGGTTCAAATCTTACAATGTACACCGAATTGAAACATCGATATTAAGTCTCGTACTATGTACATTCAAATGTTGTTTTTAGCCCCCCCCCCCGCACAAACGCTACATACTTCCTGTATCGGTCAATCTTCCTCTCCTAACCACCTTAGGAAGCTATCGGTTTCCAACACACGTTCATTCTTTCTCTCCATGTTTCGATCTCTAAGTCTCTCAACTACACAACCCCTTTTTCCACTCTGTTACCAAATGTATTTACCTCACACACCCGCCATTGCACCCCATGCCGAGCTCTCTCTCTCCCCTCTCCCTCTCACCCTCTCGCGCTAAATACATGCATTGCCTATCTAGCCCCCCAACCTCTCGTGCGCACGCACGCACGTTGTATATCTAGGTCACTCCCTCGAGACTGTCTCACTCTTTCTTCCGCACGGCGGGCCACACTCGCTCAATCTCGCTCTCTTTATTTGAGTCTCGTTTAACCTCGTTTTCTTTCACACACAAATAATATATCTCCCTGTTCGGGCCTCGATCGACACACTCTATACTCTCTCACGTAGATTGTCTATCTAGGTCAGTCCATCCAAGCCGCCACCACTCTTTCGACCTCATGGTGGGCCACGCTCACTCAATCTCTCTCTCTCTCTCTCTCCGTATGTCTCGATTGACCTCGCTCTTTCTTGGACAAAAACGATATATCACCATGTTTGAGCCCAATTCGACCTATTCACATTGTATACTCTCCCACGCACATCGTGTATCTAGGTCACTCTCTCCAACCCGTCTCACTCTTTCGATCGCACGGCGACCCTATGTGATCGGTTGACCTTGCTTACTCCCACGCACAAAATATATCTACACGTCTGTGACTGGATCATCTCTCAAGCTCTATCTTACAGCCCTCACCCTTGCCAAAAAGCTCAATCGGACAATATCTCTCCAGAGCATATATATTTGTTCAATGAATGTCGGACCACACTCACTTTGTCTCTCTATCTATATGTCTCTCGATTGACCTCGCTTTCTCACACCGTATCTTCCACGCGTTGAAGCTACTACCTCTCCATCCCTCGCAAAGCCGGAGCTATTTACATTGCGAGGGGCACTCCAACCTTGGATTAATTTGTGTAGGCATTTATTCCGGTCGATTTAGATTATATTTTCGTAGCATTCGGCCCACAACTACTCCAAACATCGTTGCAACCCACGCAACTCCCCTAGTTGATTTCCCTCTGGCTCGGTCATCGCTCTCTCGCACGTCCTTTCTCGCCTTCAACGTCACACCATGGTATTATTGAAAAAACTATGTTGTTCTCTTTAATTATTATAAATAAGCTACAAAACTACACACCGATAGTCCACTTGGAATGGAACAAATTTTGACCCACAAATTAAGCTGCTACAAACACACACCAAGGGGCCCACATGTCATGAAACAAATTTGGACCCATATTTGTCTCTAATCACTCTCAGATGGAGGGCATCATTTGGAACTGTTTCAAGAATAGAATGGGAGTCTCTAATGGAATTGTCATGGGTTTTGATCTCAGCAAGTTGCTTAAGCCAGTTGAAGGGTTGGAAATTCTTACTAAACCCTTCACTAAGGAGGAAATGGATGACACTGTCAAGCTTATGCCCATAGACAAAGCACCTGGTCCTGATGGTTTTAATGGATTGTTCTTTAAGAAGGGCTGGCACGTTATCTGTCACGATTTCTATGAGTTGGCTGAGGCTTTTCATTCTGGTACTGCAAATTTGGAAAATATCAATGGCTCTTATATCACTCTGATCCCAAAAAAATTGAACCCTGAAGGGATTGGTGATTATAGACCAATTTCCTTGACTGGGATGGGTCTTAAGTTTCTGTCTAAGATGGCTGCAAATAGGTTCTAAAAGATAATTATGGCATGCATACACAAAAATCAATATGGCTTTATAAAGAGCAGGACTATCCAGGACTGCATTTGTTGGTCCCTGGAATATTTGCATCAGTGCCATCAATCTAAGAGGCCTATTGTGATTCTTAAGCTGGATTTTGAAAAGGCTTTTGACTCAATTGAGCATGAAACCATTTTGCAGATTCTTAAATACAAAGGCTTCAATCAGAAATGGATTCTCTGGGTCAAACAGCTTCTTTCCACTGGGACATCGTCAGTCCTTCTAAATGGTGTACCTGGTAGGCAGTTCCTTTGTAAAAAGGGGGTTAGACAGGGAGACTGTCTCTCACCTTTACTTTTTGTTATTGCTGCTGATCTTCTACAAACAGTGGTGAATGATATGTTCAGGAGGGGAATTTTGAAATTGTCAATTCCATGCCATGACCAGGATTATCCCATTGTGCAATATGCTGATGATACTCTCATTATCTTACCAGCAGATAGAATGCAACTCTTGGCTTTGAAGGACATGCTGCAAGTGTTCTCAAGATCAACAGGGCTAGTTGTGAACTTCCACAAGTCTTCTATGATTCCCATAAATGTTGATTAGGATGCTATCATTGAGTTGGCTGCTGCTTTTGGTTGTCAAGTGGGTAAAATGCCTTTCACATATCTTGGCTTACCTGTTGGCACTACAAGGCCTAAAATGGTGGATTTTATGCCACTTGTGGATTGTATGGAGAGAAGGATGACAGCTAGCTCCTCTTTTTTTTAATCAAGGGGAGAGACTCTAGTTCCTGAATTCTGCTCTGTCCTCCATGCCAATTTTTTTATCTTGGTAGTTTGCTGGCACCTGCTGGAATTTTAAAGCATGGAGAGAATTCAGAGGTAGTGTTTATGGAGAAAGCATAGGGATGAGCCAGCTCCATCCTTGGCTGCTTGGGATCTCATTTGTAGGCCTAAGAACAAAGGTGGTTTGGGAATTTTGAACCTGGGGGTGCAGAACATGGCACTTTTGCTCAAGCATTTGCATAACTTCTTAAATAGGAGGGATTTGCCTTGGGTCTCTCTTATTTGGGACACATATTATCATTATTCAGTGCCTCAGGGTACTGACAGTTGTGGTTCTTTTTGGTGGAAGGATATTTGTAAGTTGATGGATCATTATAGGAACACAACCTGGGTTCAAGTTAACTGTGGGAGCACTGCTCTGTTCTGGTCTGACAAGTGGAAGATTGGTGAATCAGTTGAACCTTTGTAGATTAGGTTCCCTAGGCTTTTCTCCTATGTGAAAGATCCCTGGATCACTGTTTATGAAGCCTTTCAATCTCAGGATATGGTTAACATGTTTCACTTGCCTTTATCTGCACAAGCATATCAGGAATTTTTGACAGTTCAAAATCTTATGGTCTCTTGTAGTAGAGACTTGGAGGCCAAGGATTCTTGGTTCTGGCAGGGGACATGTAATGCTTTTAAGCCCAAGCTGTTCTACTCTCTTATGCATTCAAACATGTCATTTAACCCTCTCCTTCTGTGGATTTGGAGATCATCCTGCACAACGAAAATCAAAGTGTTTGCTTGGATGTCAATCATGGACAGGTTAAATACAAAAGACATGGTGGAAAGAAGGCATTGGCATATGGATGATGGAGTTTTTTGTCTCCTTTGCAGCTTGAGGACTAGAGAGACCAGGAATCATCTGTTTTTTGAGTGCAACTTCAGTGTCAGAATATGGAATTACCTGCAAATCACATGGTCACCTGGGAATGACATGTCTGATATTGTTTTCCAAGCTAAACAGGACTTTGCAAAGCCTTTTTTCACTGAAGTTGTTTTTATTGCTTGCTGGAACATATGGATAATCAGGAATGCAAAGGTGTTTAGGCATGAGAGGCAGAGTTTCAACAAGTGGAGGAGTGCTTTTATCCATGATATTTTGCTAATGCAGCACAGAGTTAAGACTAGGTACAAGGAAGAGCTTCTTAAGTGGATTTCCTTTCTTCCTCCTTGAGGTTTTGTATCTCTAGATCTTTAGTTTTTAGTTTTCTCTTCTGATTACCCCTTGTAATCCTTGTATATTGTATGCTACTTTGTTTTGAAATAAAGTTTTGAATGCTGTGGGGGGTTTTCCCTACAGTCACCAGTAAAAAAAAAAATTTTGGACCCATATACAAATTAAAAAATAAAGGACGAGGCTCGAACATGCGACCGGGCCTTCAAGCCGCACGTCAATAGGCAACATACGTAGAATAGCAATGTTTGTTGTACCCCCTTTGTTCACATAATGTTTTTATATTACCACAACATAATTAATGGATAACATGTAATATTATTTTTAGTACTATTCGCCTTCACTTACTGGTGGGTTCCATGTGTGCTCTCTCTCTCTCCTCCCCTTCTGCGTTTAGACGCACGGGCAAACAGGAAGAACTCACGGGCGATGTTGCCGTTGGCCATATCTGGACGCGTTCACAAATCACGGCACCAGTTTCACGTACTAGCAGCACTAGTCAACGTGTACGTGCAATGCACGTTAATTTGGAAGTATATTAAGTGCATGCGGATATTAACTGCTAGGATATTATTTGCGTGTTGTCATGTGATTAGCACTATTTTTGGCATGAAATTAACTGCACGCTAAACGTGTTGAGCGCTCGACATTGAAGCAGTCTAGGTCGTTGGATGACAAGGAATACATGTGGCTTGATGACGTTTTATATTTAATTTGATACGGCTCTAGTAGAACATTCAATCGATCAAACCATACATTTTTTTCAGTCTGACTCCGACTTTAAATTATACGACGATCGATATAAAATAAACGGAAATGATAAATGTTCGGATTTTAAGCATGGCAATCCGAACATTTTTCATGGCAAATTTAGATTACGCGTCGGCGGCGGGGGCATCTCGCGGTGGGAAGCGGCTCCTCTGCCGTGCTCTGTGTGTCATCGGGCCACTGACCGACGGCGACGCCGGCGTCTTGCGCCGTTGTTGGTGTACTCCTGGGCGTTGGCCTAGCTTCAAGGAAGGCCAAAATGTTCTGGACTTCGGAGCGAGTCAACTGGCGGGAGGAGGTGACTGGCGTTGGTGCAAGGAAGCGGTCGACGGCAGCCATCCATGCCGCTGAGTGGGGCACTGGCACCCGCGCGGGGACAGGCGCTGTCAACAGTGCGGCGGAGACATTCATGTGCACGGGCACCGGCACGGGCGCGCACGTCAGTGCACGCGCAGGCGCATGCGCTGGCAGGTGCACGGGCACCGGCACGGGCGTGCGCGTCAGTGCACGCGAAGGCGCATGCGCTGGCAGGTGCACGGGCGCGTGAAAGTCGGCGGGGACCTCGTGGAACCCCGTGGGATCAAGCTTGGCGACAATGTGCGGCTCCCAGCCCATCAATGCCACGGAGATGGGCGCTGGCGCAGTCGGGGCGACGGGAGCCGGAACGGGAGCGGGGACAGGCGCGGCGTCTTCCCGCAAGGCCAGTTAAAGCTCGTCCCAAAGCGCCTTATGTTCTTGAGACTCCAGCTGGGTGTCTTCCTCAGGAAACTGGAACACTAAGGGCAGACCATCGTGATGCGGCATCGCGTACGTTTAGGTCAGGCTAGTTGGAGGTAGACGACAGGAGAATCAAAGAGGAAGAGAGAGGATTGTAGCGATACCGGGTAGTGCGGGGTTGATTTTAAACTGCGGCGCCAGTAACATTAAAAGTGGGAGCAGTTGGGACGACGGTGGGCGGCGGAGCCTGGTCGAAGGGCTCGCCTCGCGGTGAGCCTGCACAGCGGTCTGCTCGCACGCCGCTGTCGGGACCCCGATTCCAAGTCACACCGATCTAGCCTGTAACACCTCATATCACTTTGCGGCCTCACGCACGGTACACCCACGGGTGTCGCCTTACCATGGCCCGGGACCGTTTGCGCCTTTTGGCTCACGTATATGACAATGTCGCTAGCATCCATATGACAGAGAACCCGGGCCGACATGGCTAGTCGTGAACCCAAAGCGGCACTAACGTATGGGGATAGGCATACATGAATCAACATCGAACGTGTCGGTCAGCAGCGTGCGAATCCGGGCTGTAGCACTGGGCTAACAGGACTCCGGGAACCCGGGCTGTAGCAGGCTAGGCAGGACTCCGGATGTCACCGTGTGACATTTCCCCGAAGGGACAGACACAGGAACGATATGAAACACATGCCGGCCAGTCAAGTGTCCAGAGCAGTAGTGCTGGGCTAGCAGGACTCCGGTGAACCGGGCTGTAGCGGACTACTATGGCTCAAGGAGGCACTAGACTACATTTCCCCATAAGAGAGGCTGCTAAGGATAGACAACTAGATTGTCGGATCCCACACATACCAAGCATTTCAATCATACACACAATATGCTCGATATGTGCAAATACAACATGGCATCACAACAAGACTCTACGACTCAGAGAATTTATTCATTAGGCTCCGAAGAGCCAGATATTACAAACAAGGGTCTCATGACCCAACATTCAGAGCATACAAGTCAAAGCACATGCGGAAGCTTAACATGTCTGAGTACAGACATCTACAAATGAAAAGGGCTGAGAAGCCTGACTATTTACTAGATCCTGCCGAGGGCACAAGATCGTAGCTGAGGTATCAAGCTAAACGTCGAAGTCCACACGGAACTACTAGCGAGACTGACATCTCTCTGCAAAACATAGAATAGGCAAACATGAGTACAAATGTACCCAGCAAGACTTACATCAGAACTATCTACATATGCATCGGTATCAACAAAGGGGGTGGTGGAGTTTAACTGTAGCAAGCCAGCTTTGACTCGGTGGCTATCCTGAACTACGACTGCAAGTAACTCTTTTGAGGTGGCGCACACGAGTCCACATATTCACCATATCAATACACCACTGTGGATCCGCTCCCGTCTCCCTACGAGAACGCCATCCATAGCACTCACGCTTATCTTGCGCATTTTAGAGTATCCACTTTCACTTGTCTATGAACTGTTATAGGCAACCCAGAAGTCCTTTACCGCGGACACGGCTATTCGAATAGATGATGTTAACCCTGCAGGGGTGTACTTTGTCACACACGCTCTCGCCACTTACCACCATGTACACGTCGTGTACCTCGGCAACCTTCAAGCGGAAGCCTGGCGAGGGGGTCGGCCACGACCTGACTAACCACACAAGTCTCTAGTCCAGGTTTATCACCTATTCGGGTTCCATCCGCAAGGAGATCCGGCCGGGGTGTCGCTCACGGCCCCAAACGATGTGTGCAGGGTTCCCGAGCCCACCATCCGGGTGCCACTTGGTACACCAGGCCACGTGTGCCTAGTCTGTCCCAAGCCCACCTGTACCGGGTGCCACTTGGTAGACTACTAACACTACCTACAAACACCAGAAACTAGTTGCAACTCCTGGACAGAGATCAGGTTGATTAATAAGTCGAGATGGGCACTTAAGCATTCCAATGCGTGGTAGTAATTGTTCATGGATCACAAACACAGAACTCAGTTCCTGAGGACGGCTTCAATGAGACAACCCACCATGTACTCCTACATGGCCTCTCACCGCTACCTTTACCAAATCGTGTTCACACACTTAGCTCTCACACAGTAGGACATGTTCACCACTTTCCAATTCATTCCCGATGAATCAGACCTGACACAACTCTAAGCAATAGCAGGCATGACAAACAAGCAGGAATGAGTAGGCACATCAAGGCTCAGACAACTCCTACTCATGCTAGTGGGTTTCATCTATTTACTGTGGCAATGACAGGTCATGCAGAGGATAAAGGGGTTCAGCTACCGCAGCAAGTAACAGATGAATCGTTGTTGTCCTAATGCAGTAAAAGAGAGCAGGAGCGAGAGAGTGGGATTGTATCGGAATGAACAAGGGGGTTTTGCTTGCCTGGCACTTCTGAAGATAGTATAGTTCTTCATCGGTGTCATCGAACTCATCGTCGGAACCACATCTATCGAGAGGGGGCAAACACCGGCAAACAAGGAAGAACACAATCAATGCAATGCACAATATGATGCATGAATGTGACATGGCAATATGCTGTGAATTGAGCTAATGCAGCTAGCAACAAGTCCAAGGGAGTCCATTTGAACCAAAGGTTCAAATGCAAACTCTAGTTTGAGCATTTAAAATGCCATTTGAATGTTTTCACTTATACAGCAGGTATAAGTTGGTTTTTCATGCATGAAAGTAGCATAAATGGATAGATTCGATTTTTCTGATAATTTTTCATATATAATTTATCTCATTTGGAGCTACGGTTGAATTTCTATGAATTTTAGAAGTTTAGGGCATTTTCTGGAATTTCTGAATTGTTTTTAATCGAGAAAATGATTTTCTGCGTCAGCCTGACGTCAGTGTGACGTCAGCAAGTCAACAGCGGCTGGTCCAGGTCAACCCTGACCAGTGGGGTCCATTGTGTCAGTCTCTCAGTGCCTAATTAAGTTTAGGTTTAAACTAAACTAACTTTTAACAGGGGCTGGCCCCACACGTCAGTGGGTCAGGGGGGAGTCAAACCCCGGTCAAGCAGGGTCAAACCCACCGGACTTGGTCCACGGCTCGTCGCCGGTGAAGCCCGGGACGGCGGAGGGGCTCGGAATTTGCCCACGGTCGACCAAATCGACCGCGGTTTGGTCCTACGCGTAGCTGGGGCTCGCGCGCATCTAGTAGGCCAAGCGGGAGGAGCTGGGGTGGTCTGAGTCGACGGCGGCGAGCACGAATGCGGCGGCCAGAGTTCGGTTCTAGGCGGTTTCGGTGTTGCGAAGCACGGCAGGAGCAGCTGGAGGGGGTTTTGGGCTTCTGGCGTTGCGCTGAGCACAACTATGTGCTCGGTTGCAGCTCTATGTGACAGTGGCCACGGCGGCGTCATGGCCGGCGGAGCCGAGCTTCGGGCACTTGTGGAACGATGGCTAGAGGACGGGAACGGAGGGGGCGAGCAAAGGGGGAGAGATGAGGAGCTCACAGGGAGGCGGCGCAGAAGGTCAATGGGCTCGGGGTCGCGCCAGACGTCGCGAATCGACGGCGGTGATCGGTGGCGCCCGAGGTGGAAGACGAGCTCGAAGGCGTCACCACAATGCTCTTGGGGTCGGGATCTTCCGCGTGGAGGAGCTTTACGTCGTCATGGAGCTTTTGGACACGGGAAAGGGGCGAGAGGACCACGGTGGTCACGGTGGCAGCGAGCGGCGGCGACGAGCTCCGCTCGGGTCGGGCGAGAGGGCGAGGGAGGCGAGGCGGGGAGAGAGGGGAGCGGTCGAGGGGGTCCAAGGGTCTGCGTGGCATCTCCAGGCGCATCGGGGCAGCGGTGGGAAGCAGGAGGTGGCACAGCGCGTGTGCACGCACGGCGGCCACACGCCCTCGTCCTTCTGGCGCAAGGAGGAGGACGACTGGCATGGCCAGATGGGCCGGCTGGGCTGCACAGGTAAGTGGGCTGCCAGGTTAGGCCAGGTAACTCTCTCTCTCTCTCTTTTATTTCTATTTTTCTATTTCTTTTGCTCTGTTTTGATTTAGTAATAATACTAAACCATTTTTAAAACTCCTGAGAAAATTTGTGGGCATTTTTAAAATGTTTACTAACAGCCCTCAAATGTTTTCAGAATTATTGAAGCATTTAAAATATTTATAGCCATTAGATGCTCCAATTCAAATACTTATGATTTAATCCAAAAATCCAAAAATGATCTAAGGATATATTCATCATTTTTGGCAGAGGTTTCCACCTTGACCAGAAATCATGAACTTTTCTTAGGGACATTTTGGGTTTATTGAAAAGATTTTAATCCATCCTAGTTGAGTTGATTTAATGCTAGGGTTTGAACATCCCCATTTCAAGTTTCTTTCAAATATTAAACATGATGCACACATGACTAGCTAGTCTAGAGCAAACTAGAACTAGGGATGTGACAGCCTCCCTGATAGCCGGCGCAGCGGTCTGCTCGCACGCCTCCCGTCGACTCACACGCTTGCCCGGACG
This sequence comes from Triticum aestivum, assembly GCF_018294505.1. Classification (NCBI taxonomy): domain Eukaryota; kingdom Viridiplantae; phylum Streptophyta; class Magnoliopsida; order Poales; family Poaceae; genus Triticum; species Triticum aestivum. Next base: position 146,107,876 of record NC_057814.1, read on the forward strand.
GCACCTGCCGATGAGAAGCGGGGACTCGTGGCGGCACGTAAATGCCCACGGTTTCAATAGTGAAAGCGTTCGCCTTAACGTGATAGGTCTTTGTTCCAAAATACCTTGGCTCTTCATTTGTGCAACTTGTCATAAGCAGCTTGTCTCAAATTGAAGAAAAAACTTACGAAGTAATATTTGTGCCATATCACGTGACCATGCTTAGTTTCAAGAATTTATGCTCACTTTTGGATTTTCTGAAATTTAAGATCCAGGATTCGAAACAATATCATAACCTTCATCATGCAATAAATTTTCAAGCCGTACATCTGTCCTGTTGTATTTCTTAAGAAAGGATTTTGCCAAACATTTTGCTTAGTTAGACTTCAGACAAGTTATATATGCAGAGTAAAAGGATAATCCCTCCGTACCAGTGCATTGCCTGATATATTAACTCAAGTACTAGGCACGAACAAACGGGCTCAATTCTCTGCTCATCCTGGTGTAGTAGTAGTAGTACTAGGCAATGCAGTTGACGGGTGACCTTGACGAGCGGCGACCGAGGGAATTGAACCGTGCTCGGCACGGTAGGTAACGTTGTCTAGTTACTAAAGCATCCCTCCGTTGTTCATCGGTAGTCATTATGGACCGGGGACATGAGGGGAATTTCCTAGGGCTGGAATTCTGGCCGCCAGATATTTCAACATGAAACGCTGAGGCTCGACTGGTTGGGGTTGCCTAATGTGCGTACCATGCACGCCACCGAAGGACACGAGCCCGGTTTTTTTAGGATCAACACGAGCCAAGGTCTGGCTGGTACGCAGTTGGGTCCTACCATTCGAGAATACGAAAGGAACCTTTTAAAATTGCCGAACAAATCTATGTGTATTACAATACCCGTATTTTCCTTGCAAATACTAATCTCAACGTGGTAATTGATTTATGACGAGTTGTTGAATTAGAGTGCGTTTGTGATATAGTGGTCTCAACGTGGATTTCACATTTCATGGTATCCCTAGTAAGTTTTCCAATGCAAATTCAAATTTAAAAGATGAACAATATGGAGATGAGAAAACTTTGTATGTATCAAGCATATGACCACACACACACAGAGACACACACGCACGAACACAACAACAATCCAATAAGTATAGTGCATCTATTTTTCCAAACCATGCATGTATAACACGAATTCAAAAATACTCCTTCTATTCCTAAATATTAGTCTTTTAGAGAGTTCAACAAGTGACTACATACGGAGCAAAATGAGTGAATCTAGACTCTAAAATATGTCTATATACATCCGTATGTGCCAGTCCATTTGAAGCCTCTAAAAAGACTAATATTTAGGAACGAAGGGAGTAAAATGTAAGGCATGCATGGTCCTCAATTCAATATTTAAAACGAACATGAAACTGAAACATGAATATTAAGTCTAGTACTACAGTACATGCAAATGTTGTGTTTAATTAGGCGGAGCTATGATTGTCGGGGGTCACCCCCTCGACCTTAGATAAAACTGTGAAGCTTTGTTTAGGCTTGTTTAGATTATATTTGTCCCCACCCTCCCAACCACCGATTGGTTGTGCACCCCCCACCCCTCCTCCCCGGAAGAATATCATGTGCCCCCATACCTTAGATGCTATATGCCGATACAAGTTGCTTGGAGCTTGTAGATCTGAGATATAGCAGCTCACATGATGTGTCTTAATATTTTTGCAGGAAACCTTGATGAGTTTGAGAATTGCACACAATTTGTACAAAAACTACTTAGATGCCCTTTGATCCCATATCCAACGACCTCGAAGCTCGTATCACCGTAGCATCTAAGGTGAAGGTGGACACCATATTCTCCTGTATGTAAGAATATCATGTGCTACCACACCTTAGATGCTTTGCTGATACAAGCTCTTCGGAGGCGTTGGATTTGTGACCCAACACCTCCTCGGTGGTTCGAATGGTTTTTTGCAGAAAAGCCCCAAAAGAGTTCGGCCACTGCTTACAAGCACAAAGACTGCTCAGATGCCATTGGATCTCAGATCAAACGACCTCCAATCTCGTATCACCGTAGCATCCAAGCTGCGATAGCACCTTATGTTTTCTCGCACGGGAGAGTATGAGGTGCTCCTGCACCGTAGATTCTATGGTGATACGAGTTCACTGAGATCTAACGGCCCACAGTAGGAGGTTTGAATGTTTTTGCAATATACGGCTGAGAGAGTTTGGGAAATGTGCAGAAAGTACAAGTACTACGCATGTGCCATCTGATCACTGATCATACGACCTAGATGCTCATATCACTGTAGCGGGTAATTAAGCTACGGGGAGCACCTAATATGAGCACCGGGGAGCCGTTGGATAGAAGATGCAGCGGCACACACGAGGCATGAATGTTTTATTTGCAAAAAAAAACTTTGGAGAGTTTGGAAATTGCGCATAATTACAAAGACTACTCCCAAGCCATTGGATCTCACTTCCAACGGTGTAAAAACTCGTATCACCATAGTATCTAAGCTGCGGGGTGGATGTGATATTCTATGCCGCTGTCATTTTTGTTCGTAAACTTGCAAAATACGTGTAACTCGTGCCATTACTTGTCTAACCGCGCAAAGTGTTTGTTCAAAAAAACCATCCTACACTGTAATATCGGAACAACACACGGGGGTCCCACTTGTCATTAATCAAATTTGGACCTAAAACTAACAAATCTGAAAGACGAGATTCGAACTAGCAACCTGGACTACAAAGCGTAAGTCGATAGCCTGAAAAAACGAACGTTGTTGGCTTTGTCCCATAACTTGATTTTATACAGTACTTGCGTTGAGTAGAGTAGGGGGAGTGCCTCGTCAACACGTGCATGACCGTTGTCTCACTTACTGGTGGGTCCCAGGTCTGCGATCTCAATCTCTCTTGTCTCCATCGTCTAACCTTTGCACGGGCACACACGAAGAGCGGCGCTAGCTTGCCGTGGTGTTATTACAACTAAACAAAGCTTGGAAAATAGAAGAATCGCCTAGAACAAGAGACGTTGTGGCTGGTCGAGATGGAGCTAACCACATCTATCCTCCGTGCCACGTTTGCATGATGAAGCTGTGTGGCTAGTGGGGTGTTTTCGACCGACTGGATGGGTCCCGAGGTCGAACCATAGGTACTACGTCTGATACAGTATATTTTTACACGCACATCTTTCCTCCGTGCCGAGACGTGGCACACCCTACGCGCGGTTTCGGGGTCCTCCCGGGTGGTGCACGCATATATTCTTCCTGACCTGGGACGCCCTACCGCGCGTTTTCTGGGTCCTCCTCAGTCATAGCGCCGAAGCAAGTAAATGAGTCGTCAAATCACGAAAGACCACCTTTCCCACCGAGTACATCAGTGAAGCACGGTGGCTAGCTAGTTGGGCTAGTTCGACTGATTAGCAAGGCCGCCGCCACATTTGTTTTTTCACCCCTTTTTTATCTACTTGCCGGCAGGTAAATTTAAATATCCACCGCGGCGTTGCTCTGGTGTTTGGGTGCGGCAGGATTTTTAATTTTTTGATTGACGGGAGCAGGCGTGGCAGGATTTTTAATTTTTTGATTGATGGGAGCAGGCGCGGCAGCAATTAGTCACGATGACTCCGCCTGTAAAAACCCACTGCTCCCTGATGTGAGAAGTCGTCGACTGGTGTTTTACCGTGGTGAAAACCAAAAGATTCCCCGCTCCCTCCGCCGTCCCGTAGATTGCATTGCCTTTCAGCCGTTTCGCCCCCTTTGCTTCCTCTCCCCATTGCTTCTACCTGGTGCCATGGCGGCGCAGCAGATCACGGAGTCCGAGGTGAGGCGCTTGACACAGGAGCTCCATGCCAAGAATGCGGAGCTCAGGGCCAAGGACGTGGAGCTCCGTGAGCTCAAGGAGGAGAGGAGTGCCATGCTCCTCCGTTATGTGCGGGAGTTCATGGAGCTTCAAAAGCGGCAGGCGTCCACCACAAAGATGCTCGAGGCGTCGGCGGCGTTGCTGCAGAAAGCGGGAGATACGATAGGCCGTCAGGGGAGCCGGCTGGAGCACGAGCGGGCCGATCATGACGAGGTCCAGGATCGCGTCAGCCACTTGGTGAACCAAGTTGCCACGCACGTGTTGCGGCTGCGCGATGCCTACCGTCGTGCCAGCGCGATGATGCCGGCCGTCGGGCTAAACCCGTTCGACCACCCGGTCGACTTCAATGAGCTGCGGCTTCCTGACCTGGTCTCCTTCTTCACCTATATCTCCGAGGAGCTGAGCCGTCTCCGCGCGATGGTGGGGGCTGAGCTGGACAAGGAGGGGTTGCGGGCTGCCATCGCCGTTGCCGGGCGAATCCTTTCAGGGCTCCGTCACCGGAATCCATTCGTGCCATTGGACGCCGTCTTTGACGAGCTGGCTCCCGTCAACCGGGAGCGGGCTCTGCGGGCGGTTGCACCCTGCATCACCAACGTCGTGCGCCTCGAGAAGCAGAGGGACTTCGGTGGTGTTTAGGCGCCCTCTGCATGGGCATGTCCATGTCTCAGCGCAACATGACCGTTGGATCAAACTCAGACGGTGCAGATCAGTCACTGTAGCACAAAGCGTGTGGGTGTGTTTGGTTGCATTCTCATCTCAATATAGTTGTTTCCTCTTCGTGTATTTTTGTCAACCTACTAGTGTGGACTCATGCACCCTTCATGCACTCTGCCAAACACCCAAAAGTGGGTCGAGAAGGGAACTTTTGCTCCCATCCCGTGCACCCTTCATACACCCTGCCTAACACTATTCGTGCTTCATATGGTTCATGTTTCGTGGAGTACTGTAGCATCGTACTCTCTGTGCACTGTGGACCTAGTTCTGTTAACATTGATCTCACCGTTCATTCTCGACCGGACAGTCGAAAAAGCGGTACTATGTTACATATAGGAGTAGTTGACATGCGCACAACATCATTTGTTATCGTCATATCTTACTACACTAGCAACAAGATTGTGTAGTACTGACGTATGAACCACTGCACATGCCTAGTAGTAGGAGCACTGTGTATGTTCAAGTGGCTGCCGTGTTTCGCACTCCTCCGTCGTAAGAGTGGAAACTCTTGCTGTAATCATTTTTTCTTCAGAAAAACAGTGGACACGCTCTACCGTGCGGATCCTCCTCTAGCCATGCACTAAATTACTCACTTTCGCCGACGTGTGGGACAGCCAGCACCTGGGCCCACCAGCCATGCACTAAATTACTCCGTAGTAGAGTGATGGTAGACTACCCCGATCGAACCGCCGCAGTAATCCCCATTGAGCCATCAAATCACAAAACCCCCACCTTTCCAGCAGTAAGTTGGACGGACGAAGCAACCATAATTTACTCTTCTCTCTCAGCTTCCCCTCTTGAAGAAAACCCCCACTCGCTTCGCTTCTCCCTCATCTCATTCCTCCTTTCACTCTTCTCTCTCAGCTTCCTCTCTTGGATGGACGCCGGAGCACCGGCCGACGTGATGTCTATGGCTCTGGCCAAAACCGTCGAGGCTCATGGTACGAAGAAGCGCAAGCACCCCGCCGAGACTACCGCAGAGAAGCTCAAAGCCATCGCCCTGTCCAAGCCCCCCTCTCCGGGATCCCTCATTAAGCAAGTCCAGGTAATGTCTCCTGTTGACGATCTTTTTCTCAATCTTGATCGTGTTTTTTCATCTAACACGCAGTACTAGTACTGGTAGTACAACTTTCTGGGTGATCTTGCATGTGATTTTAGTGTGCCAAATGACGGTTCTAAATTCCTCTTTTGACCAAAACATGCGAGAGGTTGACACTGATTTCTTATAGATTACTTTCAACTACTCCCTCTGTCCCAAATTTCTTGTCTTAGATTTGTCTAGATACGGATGTATCTAATACTAAAATGTGACTTGATACATCCGTATCTAGACAAATCTAAGACAAAAACTTTGGGACGGAGGGAGTACTTTATGAACATCAATGCTACCTTTTAAGAGGGTATATTTGCCTCAGTAACTTGTGTTATGGATATTGCATGTAATCCCTCTGCTCTCATGCCTTTGAAGACATGTTCTAGTGTCTTTGTTCACTCATTTCTGTGCGTATATGTAGTCATATATGGAGTATAATATCGAAAATCATCTTATATTTCTGAACGGAGGTAGTAATAAAATATGGTTTCTGTTTGAATTAGAACCAGGTCCGCGGTGGAGATGAAGTTCTCAAAGTCATGCTGTGTGAACTGGAAGACCTGATGATGAGTTCTACTGCTGAACTATCCAGCTGTTGTGTCCTTGTCGCCACGTGTCCTGAACTAGTGTTTTCCGGTAGCATTGTTGTCAGGCGTGTTCTCAAGGTTGTACTTGACCACAACAATTTCCTAGTTGTGCCTTCGATTACGAAGGGTGTGGTTCTTGTAAAGCTTCCCAACAAATCTGATGCGACCTGTCTTCACCATCATGTTTATGAGTGGAAAGACCACTCTGTTAGGTTCTCCAAGGTTGACAAGATGGTGATGGTGCATGTAGACATCTCACACGAAGTCCATGGCCTAGTCAGTTATGCGGGGTTCATCCCGTAGTCGGTGGCAAGAAAAGTCTGCAGAGTTTAGTTAGTGCAACTTTGCTTGTCTGTAGTAAGTTCTATTGTTCAGTACTTGATTTGTGTTTGTGAACCCTGTATTGTTTATTAGTACTGCCGCTTTTGGTGTGTGAATGGTCTATGTTAATGCCTGTCCACTCAATTCAGTCTGTATATTTTGAAGTATCCAGATCATATCTTTTGTGAGGACGGTTTATCAATTATGGTTACACTCCAATATCTGTATGCATTGTAGGGTTTATCGCACCCACCAGGATTTCCAGTCCCATGGATGTTCGGTCCATACGATTTGTCACGACCTTTGGACTGTCCTACTTGTGGGAGTAGGCGGGGCCCCTGCATGCCACGCGTAGTTGGACGATCAATCTTATGTTTAGTATTTCAACATAGTGATTTCCTGGTAAGGATTCACTCGTGTCACATCAAGTAAATCTTATTGATTTAATGTCATGTTTTCTTTCTTTTCCTGCAATTTTGCGATGCAGGTTTTGCCATGTGACATTCATCACAGAATAAACCGTTTGGTTTGCTCTACGATGGCTATTTTTGCAGGTTTCACTTCTTATGTCGTGTCAGTAATGAAGGCACTGTCCCTCACTTATATTACTGGAAAAAATTGGATCAGTCTGTTGTCTAAGTACAAGCTGAATCCCTATGATGAACTGCAGTTTGGTTTAACAAAAATGCCACAATTAGTCCTTCTCGCGTTTAAAAGAAATGAAGAAAAAAACTGGATCACGGTCACGGATCCTAGTCAAGTTAGAAAGCTGATCATAGCAGACCAGACACGATCGCCGTTGTCTCGCACAGATCGAGCACCAGCAGTTGCTCTAGCACTGACTGCGGCAGCAGCTCAGTCTGATCCAGCTGAGGATTGGGCACCGACCGCGTCAGCGGATCAGTCTGATCTACCGGAGGATCGGGCATCGACACTGGCACCAGCTCCGACACCGGCACCAGCTCTACAAGGAGCACCATCTCCGGCAGCAGCAGCGGCTTCGGCACCTCCACCAACACTTGCACTTGCATCTGCTCCGGCCCGTGCAGTTGCACCGGCAACAGACTGGGCTGCAGTTCGCACTTCATATACCAAAGTCCTTAAAAAAACCGACATGTCCACCTTCTTGGTAAGCATTGGCCGCCCAAGTGCTTCGTTCTTTTTTCTTTCCATGTTGTTTCACATGATTCACTATGTTGATCTAACTGTTTGGGTATGTCTTCTTGTTTGCAAACAGAGAATTCCTAGAGCAACGAGGGAGTCGTTCAACAATCCGAGCGACCGCGGCCAAGTTTCTCTTACCATGCGCAGCCTTGGTGTGAATGAACCTGCTCAATATACCGTAAGTACAATGGATGGTCGCATGATGATTGATGCTAAAGGATGGTCAAGGTTCAAATCTAAATCATATCTTGCGGTAGGGGATGATGTCAAAATCAAACTTTCTCGGCAAGGAGAGCTGGTCCAAATCAACTTTAAAATTCTTCAGTAGCAGCACGCAACTGCCGAACTAATCTATCCTCCGAGAGATTTTCATGTAATAATCTGGCATGGTGAAACAAGTGTCCTGTGTGTATAAGTAGTACGACAGTATTATTTATCACATGGTATATCGTTGATAGAATTGCAACTCTGATTGCTGGTTAGGAATTGTCGTTCGATTTCATTCCAACAGCTGTCGTGCTTTATTCAATTTTGTGTATTCGCCTTGCGACAGCATCTAAAACCAGCGCTGTACCGATCGCTTGCAATATGAAAAGCGCTGAGGTAGAACACATGGGCCCCCAAACATGCAGGGTCGGCCTGCGGCCCAAAGTCCAGAACCGTGAGCCTATCTGAGTATTATATTCTCAGCTGAACCCCCATAATGCCCGTGCGTTGCAGAGGGAGTATATTTCTCGGCAAGGTGAGCCTGTGATATAAAAGATTTGTATATTTCTTTACAGAGGGAGTATCTCTCTGTCAAAAAATATATTTATGTGTAACTAGTTACTCCTGTCTTTCTACTTCCTTTCGCTGATATGTGGGGCAACCGGCAACGGGGTCCACGTGCCATATGCACAAATTAGAGTGCACAACATCACGGTAGACACACCCCGGTCGTAGTGCCGCAGTAATGCCCAATGAGCCGTCAAATCACAACCCCCCCCTTTCCAGCTTTAGCAGTAAGCTGGACGGACGAAGCGGCAATATTTCACTAGGCCTGAATTCCCTTCTCCCTCGTCTGCTTATTCAGAGAAAACCCCCTCTCGGCGATTGCATAGGGTTTTCTCATGGAGAACCAGGTACGAATTCTTCATCCATCCCCGATAAATCCAAGTCCCTTGGTCGCCGGTAATCCTAGGATGGCAGCCGCCGCCGTTGATGCATTTTTCTTCCTACTGAATCTACTGTGTTTCATTTGCAGTGCCCAAAGTGCGAGTACCCTACAGGTTTCTGCACCCTCGGCGAGATGCCACACTTGTTCCTTCTCATCCTAACACAACATTTTGAAACGCGCATAGTATGTTCCTAGAATCCTCTTTTCTATCCGGGAGGGTGGGGTTTTTTTGAACATGTTGTGTTTCATATATTTTTTCTGCAGTGTATTATTTGCTCTGCCAGAACACATGTACTCAAGATGCTCGGCCTTGCCATAACTGAATACACTAGTTTAATGGTCACAGTGAAGACAAGCCATGGATATAAGTTCCGAGTTGGGTTCATGAACCAAGAAGATCGCTGCTTTTTTTATGGCCGAACTTGGATAAACTTTCTCAAGTGTTACGGACTGAAAGTTGGCGCACGAATGTTGATGGAAATAGCAGAACCTAGTCTCATCTTCACTGCGATCTTCCACCCCGACGTCGTTCCAATTGTTCATCCATGTTAGTTTTGTATCTGGTTCTTGCTTGTTGCCTCGATTACTTCTTAATCCACCTATTCTGTCTAACTAATCACAATTTAACTTTAGAAGTAGCAACGAATCTCTCATGAAGATGCTACTTCTAACTAATATTTTCTTATAATTGGTGGCACGTGTAGGTTTTTTCAGAGTTAAGCAGTCTGCTCGTTTGTTACTCGGTAATAACTCGGCTGTTACTAATGGCACAGAAGTTGACTGGATCGACATCCACAAGGTCCTACACTTTATTGATCGTCTTGAGGTCCTTGTGGGGCATTTCAATGGTGGAAGGCCACGTGGGATATGTGTGCCACTGCTGCACTCGTTGAACAGGTCCAACTGTGTCGAGAAACTTATGGTACGAGCTGTTTTCTGTTATATATGTTGTTCATAAACTATTGCTTATACACAGTTTTACAGCTGTGATCTTCTTGAAACAGGAACTGCCGAGTTCTATTGTTCCTATACAGATGCCTGACCATGGTCGGGTCAGACTTGCGCTTGGTCACAACATGATGTTTATGTCGACCTACTCAATTCCCCTTGGAGGTGAAAAGATACTTATTCATGGGTGGTCTCAAATAATGAAGGCCCGTCCATCTTGGAGAATAGGACAGAAGATTATGTTCATGCTTTTCCATGGCTCTAAAGCGAATATCCTGTTTATTGACCACGTTGCGAGATGAAGCCGCTTTCAGAAGGTTGTGGATGCGCGGGGTGGCGCCTGGGCCTTGTCATGGGGCTTGGCGGCCTCACCCTTGGTTAACTGTAGGCAAAGTAGCACTGTTCGATGCGTGCTTTGTACGGTTGAACCTGTATAAGTACTCATACTGCTTTCAGCTTTGGTTGTTAAGTGCCCCTGCTGGTTTCAGTTAAGGTTGTTAAGTACTCCTGCTGCTTTTACAGTCTGTCGTGTTTCTTCAGTCCTGTCTTCCTCCAGCCACCAAAACCAAACCAGCGCCGGCGGGGCCGCCTGCTTCCGCCTCCCACGGCTGGCTGCGCCTCAGCGCACGCATCGCCGCCCCACCGTCTCCTAAATCGTTAACGCCGACGTCCTCCGCGCGCTTTGGTGCGCTCGTCGCGGCGCCGCCCTCTCGCGTTGTCAACATGGTCAACAAACAACAGGAATCGGCAGAAGTACGTGGAGAGGATGACAGTAGGGGCCCACCACGTCAGCGTATGGAAAAATAAAATGCTTCCTCCTAGTGTTTTCCTGACATCTGGGACCCACGACATTGTGAGCGTATATAGTCAATAGACAAGAGAACAGCACAAGATCGGCTGACACCTGGGACGTAGCTACTCGAGCAGTATTTTCTTTGTTTGGTAATGTTGAGACGGAGCAGGGTTTGAACTGGGTTGTGGCCCGTCTAGCCCAGGCTTATATTTTATGTTCACCATCTGAGCAGCCCAGCTATTTTTGCTTTGTGAAAATAAGCCCAGTTTATTTTTTCTGAAGAATACCCAATCCAGGCCTACTTATTTTTCCATGCCCTGATGGGCTGCAACTCTTTCAAGACGCCTGCAAATATTGAAAGTAATATTAAATGGGTTGTAAATATAAAAATAGATGACAAATTGGCAATTACTTTATAATTTCTGAATTTTTTCACATTTTCAGATTCCTATTTCACTGGGCATTAACCTAATTTAAATATATCTTCAAAGTACTTTAAATCTGGCTCGACATTTCGGTATTAAAAATAGTTTGGAACCTACAGAAATATGCGAAATTGGCCCTGGCCAACCAAAAAAAACGACTGCAATAAATTGCATAAGAAGTTGCCATGAGCTATATATAAATTATTAAAAAAAGAGGGAGTGGTCTGACTTGTGGGCCTGTTTAGTTGACGCGTATGCAAGATTTGTTTAGTTATTATATACGTCAACAAACGATTCTAGCAGATGTAACCGTTGGATGTCAATCCAACGGCCGTCGTGTTTCCTCCATCTCTGATCTTCTTGCTCCAGCCGCCATAGCAGCGCCGGCGGGACCGCCTACTCCCGCCTCCCATGGCCGGCTGTGCTGCCGCGCAGGCCTCAGCGCCCCCTACTACTCCCACCGCTGGCCAGGGCATCCCTCTACTCACCCACACCCCCTGTTATTCTGCAGCGACGGCAGCCGAACCGGTGAGCCCTCGTACTCCTCTCCGCGCGGGCTTCCACTGCCGCGTCTTCCCCGGCTCCGCGTCGTCCCCTTCCTAGGCCTCGCCGTCGTCCATCGCCGTGGTGCTCTCGGCGCGGCGTGGTCAATGTGGTCAACGATCGACTTCCATCGGAAGAGTACTGTACGTGGAGAGGCTGACAGCTGGGTCCACGGCAGCCGCAAGGAAGTGCCTCCTTATTACGCGGAAAATAATTATTCCTCCACCTGACAGCAGGGACCCATCGGACGGGCCACCAGTATTTCACGAAAAAAACGTTTCCCCCTGACTGCTGGGACCCACAGGACGGGCCACCGTATTTCGCGAAAAAAACGTTCCCCCCGCTGTTAGCTCGGACCCACCGGAAGTGCATCCTTATTACGCACAAAAAAATGAATACCCCCTGCTAGCTGGGACCCACCTTGGTGGGAGGCTGACTTGTGGGCCTACTAAGTTGACTGGGACGGATGCCTTTGTCAACTTTAGTCAATATATGAACGATTCTAGCTCCAGTGACCGTACGATGTCCATCCAACGGCCGTAGTGCTTCTTCAACCTCTGGTCTTCTTGCTCCAGCCGCCCAAAGCAACGCCGGTCGTGCCGCCTGCTCCTACCGGCCGTGGCCGGCTGTGATGCCGCGGAGGCCTCACCGCCCCCTACTACTCCCACCGCTGGTCAGGCCATCCCTCTACGGTGACAGCAGCCTCACACCGCAGCCGAACGAGTGAACCCTCATACTCCTCTACGCGTCGGCATCTACTGCCGCATCTTCCCCGGCTCCGCGTCGTCCCCTTCCTAGGCCTCGCCGTCGTGCACCGCCCTGGTGCTCTCGGCGCGGCGTGGTCAGCGTGGTCAAGGAATGGCTTCCATCGGACGTGGACTGTACGTGGAGAGGCTGGCAGCTGGGTCCACGGCCGCAACAAGGAAGTGCCTCCTTATTACGCGCAAAATAATTATTCCTCCACCTGACAGCGGGGACCCACCGACGGGCCACCGTATTTCGCGAAAAAAACATTCCCCCCTGACTGCTGGGACCCACCAGCTACATCTTCGCACGCAAGGAAGTGTGTCAAAAAAAACGATTCACCCCCCAACTGCTGGGACCCACCAGCTACATCTTCGCACGCAAGGAAGTGCGTCCGAGAAAAAAACAAAATGATTCCCCCCTGACTGCTGGGACCCAGCAGCTACACCTTCGCACGCAAGGAAGTACGTGCGGGCAAA